>NC_044189.1:19939476-20059476 GCF_900880675.1 Sparus aurata
CATTCACTGCGAAATATGTTCCCCACAAGGACAGAAAACTATCCAGCTCATGTTGTGCATGTGTGACTGTGGTGAGCCGTGGACCGCAGGGATGTACACACAGCGCTAGAATGACACGGTTGTTGTGCACCAGGAAGTGTCGCTCTCCTCCTGCCAGGACTGTGACTGTGTGGATTATGTAGAGGTCAGGACAGGGAGAAGGTTTCGCTAAGTGGAGTTTGGAGGAGCAGCGGCCAAACACACTTTGCCCTCAGGCGAGTGGTCCAGGGACAATTGAGGGCACACACACACACACACACACACACACATGGTTGATTCTGGAGGAAAGATCTTGCCCCATTATCACCCACACTGCCTCAGGCTGCTTGGCCCACTGGCCTACCCTGGCGACCCTTGTTACCGTGGTGATTAGATATTGGGGGCCCTCATCTGCAAACATTTAGCCAGTGTCACCCCTAATCTACCTTCTGTCACCCGGCCACCGCAGGCTCAGCAGCAACACACACAAACACGCAACCGAGGACACACATTGTGCCACATAATTAACAAAATCATACATCTTCTCTCTGCTACTGCTGTCGGCTGAAAACCTTCCAATGCTGAGCTAAAGCGACATTATGCCTCAGATATATCTGAGAATCAGATTCTCACCCAGTGTGGCTGTGAGATGTTTAAAGTTTCCTCTTTGACAGAAAACAGTAACTGAGTTCCTCTCACACTGCTCCACCAGCATACTCATATTTTTGTCTAAACATGGCTACAGACAGGACTTTTATTGGAAATGAATTAATGACAGAACAATATTTCATTATGAAAGCAGTTTGTAAAAGCTGTGGATGGTAAGATTGTAGAAACCAGCTACAACGCTCACTGCCTGACTACACCAACACTGCTGTTTAGCTCTCACTGGCTAGCAGGGTGATGTGTTATCAGCTAATTTGCTTCATTAAGTCTAATTAATACATCGATAAAGAAGTCTGTTAAAGGCAGCAATCATGTGAACACAAGCAAAACAGCGTTCACTGCAACAGTCACTCCTTACTGCTGTGGTCGGTGCTTTGTGCTAACGGGGGGTAGCTTGGCTCAGGGTCTGTGTGCTTTGTGCTAACGGGGGTAGCTTGGCTCAGGGTCTGTGTGCTTTGTGCTAACGGGGGCAGCTTGGCTCAGGGTCTGTGTGCTTTGTGCTAACGGGGGTAGCTTGGCTCAGGGTCTGTGTGCTTTGTGCTAACGGGGGCAGCTTGGCTCAGGGTCTGTGTGCTTTGTGCTAACGGGGGTAGCTTGGCTCAGGGTCTGTGTGCTTTGTGCTAACGGGGGTAGCTTGGCTCAGGGTCTGTGTGCTTTGTGCTAACGGGGGTAGCTTGGCTCAGGGTCTGTGTGCTTTGTGCTATTCAATTAGCTAGATACTAAACAACAGTGCTGACCATATCCAACTACCTCATGTCTCACTCGCATGTAACATCTGACATTATCATGAGGAACATAAACGACATCAGTTTGTTCATGGAGGAGAAAGTGTAACTATATTGCTAACGATCGCTTTAGTAGTATATCCGCCTAGCCTTGTCATGCACATTGAGTGCATAGGCAGAACGTGTGCAGACAGACAGGTACATAAGCAGACAGACAGGTACATAAGCAGGCAGACAGGTACAGAAGCAGACAGATGGGTACATAAGCAGGCAGACGGGTACATAAGCAGGCAGACATGTATATAAGCAGGCAGACGGGTACATAAGCAGGCAGACGGGTACATAAGCAGACAGACAGGTACATAAGCAGACAGACAGGTACATAAGCAGGCAGACAGGTATATAAGCAGGCAGACGGGTACATAAGCAGGCAGACGGGTACATAAGCAGACAGACAGGTACATAAGCAGACAGACGGGTACATAAGCAGACAGACAGGTACATAAGCAGGCAGACAGGTACATAAGCAGACAGGTACATAAGCAGACAGACGGGTACATAAGCAGGCAGACACGTACAAAAGCAGACAGGTACATAAGCAGACAGACAGGTACATAAGCAGACAGACAGGTACATAAGCAGGCAGACGGATACATAAGCAGGCAGACAGGTACATAAGCAGGCAGACGGGTACATAAGCAGACAGACGGGTACATAAGCAGGCAGACGGGTACATAAGCAGGCAGACGGGTACATAAGCAGACAGACGGGTACATAAGCAGGCAGACGGATACATAAGCAGACAGACTGGTACATAAGCAGGCAGACGGGTACATAAGCAGACAGACGGGTACATAAGCAGACAGACGGGTACATAAGCAGGCAGACGGGTACATAAGCAGGCAGATGGGTACATAAGAATACAGATGGGTACATAAGAAGACAGACAGGTACATAAGCAGGCAGGTACATAAGCAGACAGACGGGTACATAAGCAGACAGACAGGTACATAAGCAGGCAGACGGGTACATAAGCAGGCAGACAGGTACATAAGCAGGCAGACGGGTACATAAGCAGACAGACGGGTACATAAGCAGGCAGACGGGTACATAAGCAGACAGACGGGTACATAAGCAGACAGATGGGTACATAAGCAGACAGACAGGTACATAAGCAGACAGGTACATAAGCAGGCAGACGGGTACATAAGCAGACAGACGGGTACATAAGCAGGCAGATGGGTACATAAGCAGACAGACAGGTACATAAGCAGACAGGTACATAAGCAGGCAGACGGGTACATAAGCAGACAGGTACATAAGCAGGCAGACGGGTACATAAGCAGACAGACGGGTACATAAGCAGACAGATGGGTACATAAGCAGACGGACAGGTACATAAGCAGACAGGTACATAAGAATACAGACGGGTACATAAGCAGGCAGACGGGTACATAAGCAGACAGGTACATAAGCAGGCAGACCGGTACATAAGCAGACAGACGGGTACATAAGCAGGCAGACGGGTACATAAGCAGACAGACGGGTACATAAGCAGGCAGACGGGTACATAAGCAGACAGACGGGTACATAAGCAGACAGATGGGTACATAAGCAGACAGACAGGTACATAAGCAGACAGGTACATAAGCAGGCAGACAGGTACATAAGCAGGCAGGTACATAAGAATACAGATGGGTACATAAGAAGACAGACAGGTACATAAGCAGGCAGGTACATAAGCAGGCAGACAGGTACAAAAGCAGACAGGTACATAAGCAGACAGACGGGTACATAAGCAGGCAGACGGGTACATAAGCAGACAGACAGGTACATAAGCAGGCAGACGGGTACATAAGCAGGCAGAAGGTACAGTAAGCAGGAGACGGGTATATAAGCAGACAGACGGGTACATAAGCAGGCAGACGGGTACATAAGCAGACAGACGGGTACATAAGCAGGAAGATGGGTACGTAAGCAGGCAGACAGGTACATAAGCAGGCAGGACGGGTACATAAGAATACAGATGGGTACATAAGAAGACAGACAGGTACATAAGCAGGCAGGTACATAAGCAGACAGACAGGTACATAAGCAGGCAGACGGGTACATAAGCAGACAGACGGGTACATAAGCAGACCAGACGGGTCACATAGCAGGCAGACGGTAACATAAGCGGCAGGACGGGGTACATAAGAATTACAGGCACGGGGTACATAAGAAGACAGACAGGTTACCATTAAGCAGGCAGCCGGGTTACATAAGCAGGCAGACGTGTACATAAGCAGGCCAGGACGGGTTTACATAAGCAGGCAGACGGTACATAAGCAGCAGACGGGTACATAAGCAGGCAGTACATAAGCAGGCAGACAGTACAAAAGCAGACAGGTACATAAGCAGACAGACGGTACATAAGCAGGCAGACGGGTACATAAGCAGGCAGACAGGTACATAAGCAGGCAGAGGGTATATAAGCAGACAGACGGGTACATAAGCAGGCACGGGTACATACAGACAGACGGGTACATAAGCAGACAGACGGTACATAACAGG
This sequence comes from Sparus aurata, assembly GCF_900880675.1. Lineage (NCBI taxonomy): Eukaryota > Metazoa > Chordata > Actinopteri > Spariformes > Sparidae > Sparus > Sparus aurata. The sequence goes on from NC_044189.1 coordinate 19,943,439, forward strand.
CAGACAGGTACATAAGCAGGCAGCAACGGGTACATAAGATACGACGGGTACATAAAAGACAGACATGTACATAAGAAGACAGACGGGTACATAAGCAGACAGACGGGTACATAAGCAGACAGACAGGTACATAAGCAGGCAGACAGGTACATAAGCAGACAGACAGGTACATAAGCAGACAGACAGGTACATAAGAAGGCAGACAGGTACATAAGCAAACAGACAGGTACATAAGCAAACAGACAGGTACACAAGCAGACAGACGGGTACATAAGCAGACAGACAGGTACATAAGAAGGCAGACAGGTACATAAGCAGACAGACGGGTACATAAGCAGGCAGACAGGTACATAAGCAGACAGACAGGTAGTCAGTCCAGTCTTTTGAGACAGGCTGTATGAGATGATTGGACGGCGTATTGCAGGAGTGAAACAGTCACAGGATATTTCTCTTGTGATTGTCATAGTTGTGTATTTATTGATTGTTGTCGAGATGTTAAAAGATGTCTACAAATAGGATCGATGTATCCACCCAACAACAAAGATATGTACCTATCACACACATTTCCTCATCATTAAAATACCATTGACCGTCACATTCCACCTCCTGACCTCTGAACTATGACACACGGGTCCTCCTCCTCCAGGCCAAACCACCATGGACACTGTGCCTCAGGTCACTCTCTGGCTTACTAAGCAGAGCGAGAGAATTTGTTAAGTCTGGAAATGAGTATGTGTTTAAATGGCAAATGTATCTGAGTTGTTTAAGGACTAACTTGACATTTTCATCATGCAATTGTGGGCGCACCAAAAGCAGCCAACAGGTCGTCCAAAAAACATCTTAGTGTTCAGCACAACAGTTTAAGTCTTCTCTTCAATTTGCATAACGTGCTGCTGGATCAGGGATCTGCACAGTATTTCTCATTAAGGGGGGATGGCACAGGTAAGACACTCACACAGCTGGAGACCTCAGCACGACAGAGAGAGAGACAAAATGTAGAAAGCATATTTCTTAAATAGGAAACCCCATAATTTAAAAGTCAGTACAAATGCAAATCAGACAAATGCACCCCTGCAGAGCACTCAGGAGAACCCCGACAACAGGAACGGGTCTTATTATCATAAAGGCCCCAGTGAAGCAAAAACTCCTGCACTGTGCATGTGAAACACCTGATTAATGTTTTGGGACAGACTTGAAAAAGTCTAACGGCAGCTATATGGTTTCCTTTTGATGATTCAAAGTGACAAGTTTCCACAGCAGAAATGCACACATGGACGTTTCAAACTTGTCTTGTAACATGTAATTTACATCTGTGTCAGGTTGTATGTTGTGATAAATACTCACCAATATATCTGATATAAATAGGCTTTAGTGAGTTTTGGAGCTTCAAGTCGGCGACAAGGCTACGAGGAAGCTCATACGCTTTCCAGGTTGTCTCATCTTGTTTATGGTTGCTTTGGCTTTTACCTCCATCCATTTATATCCACTTATTCAACCAACCAGTCTGTAACAGCAGCTTGTGATTGGTTTGGTAGTGACCTCTAGTGGTACAGATACAACACTGCAGATTAGGATTGAGGGGCGGTTGTGCAAAAACTACCTCAAACATACTAAAACTTGTCTTAGGAGACCTTTTGTAGAAAGTACAGTTCAGAAGTTTGAAGACAAAGCATGAAACGGTCAATCTGCCGTGTATCTGCTGTGGTTACTTTCAAAGGCCAGACATTGTGTAATGGTGACCACACCTGCAAAACAGGTCAATCAACATGCTGCTGTTGTCTTATTTCCTGCATCGGGAGATCACTTTAACTTACCTGTGACGCAGTCAGAGAGCTATATGTAAAAACACCAGTTAGCTAGTCACATGTGTTGCTCACAGCAGGCTTGTTAATCATAAAACGTGGGTATAAAGTCTACCATCATAACCAGCCTGTGTGTTTCTGTGAGTGTGTGACAGACTGCAGACACATGAGGAGGCCGGGACGACTCTTTTGTGTGCACATGGGAATTAGAAGAACGGGCAGTCTGGTGAGTGCACTCTGAACGGCAGGACAGACTTTATATTGCTTCATCCTCACCTGCTGTGTGACCCGGCAGGGCTCTGTCCACCTGGAGACAGGTGCCATGACCCAGAACAACACAGAGAGCTCCTGGAGCTGAACATCTTCCTCACAGACTCAGGGACCTGTTTTCTCTGCCTGTTTCAGTCCCCACCTTCCTGCCCTCTCTGTGCCAGGAACTGAAAGCTACAGCTCAGGTGCCACTCAGGCAATAAATTATGCAATGGTTTGCAGGTAGCCACTGGTTAACCGTGTGGTCAGAGTGGTGCATCTATCTGACCAACAAGTGTCCCGTGCCAGGATGATAAGTGTATTAAATCAGGCTACAAGTTGAATTTAAGGGATCAAACCAACGTTAGTGCTGATTATTTGGTATATGTTTCTCACTGTGGTAAAACCTGAGCAAGAGATGTCATAGAACAGTTCAATATTATTATTGTTTTTGGCTCAATCAGTCGTGACTGTCACTGTATTTGTGACATGTCTTCATTGATCAGGGACAACAACAATACAGAAAACAAAACAATAATACAGAATGTGATATAAATATTTGATAAACCATAACATCAGAGGAATAAATCATCATTGATAAAAAATAATATGTAGGAAAAGATCTTCTAAGTAGTGAAAATATTATAAATATATAAATAAGGACAAATACATTATATTTTTAATATTTAATACATTTGACAGGTTGCATTTAGATTGTATGTCTACTGAGAATAACAAGAATTAATCTGACATAAGTTAAATTTTTATCAAAGATAAAGTGCCTTAAATTATTCCTAGAAGGTTTCACAGTACTGTAGTGTTCTAAGATCTAGATTTCTCTCAAGCAAAATTTTAAATCATCAGCCAGGTCAGGGAATTGTTTACAATATAAAAACATAAGAAAATGAACTTCTTTAACCATCATATGAATAATGTGTCAGCCTAACATCCTCCCAGCAAAACTAAAGAGACCTAACAGAGAATTTTCCTAAAGATCTGAGTTTATTTTGAAGAAATTACCGACGCCTTTAATCTGAATCAGGATTTTCAGGATATATAAGCAGATTTTCACAGAAGCCTTTGGAATCTGGTGCATAAAAAGAAATATTAAATATTTTTTTTAATGTAAAGAAGTTTCGGCTTCAGTGTTAAAAAGGAAAGAATGAATAAAGTAAATAAAAAATAAAGTCTGAAGAATAGGTGCAGCTTTCACACCAATCAGCTCTGTAACTCACCGGTTTACAGGTGATCGAACACGTGTGCGATACTAACAAATCAGAGATGGGTGAATGTGCAAATATAAATATTCTATCGTGGTAGTAAACATCAATAAAACACATGATAAATGATTATATTTCCTGTATTTGGGTCAGTCAGTCGTGATTATCGCTGCATGTGTGTCCGTCAATCAGTCACGGGTGTGTTTCTGCGTCATCGCTCTCCAGCCAATCGCGTGGCGACGTCCAGAAACGGGGCAGCCAAGACATAAACCTTGCAAACATGGCGACGCTCCGAAGAGAGTACGGAGATTGGAAATACGACCGTTTTTAACCGAGAACATCAGCTCCTGCTCGCATGCTACGATGTGGTGGGGTTAGCCGGAGCCACCGCACGCACAGCCGGTTAGACGATGTTTGCAGAGGTGAGTCAGCGCCGGGAAACAGGCGCGAGGGGCGGCACAGGAGTTTGTTTTCCAGTGACCGACATGGCTAGTTAGATTGTAGCATGCTAGCGCCTTAGCGTTAGCCCCCGCAGGTAAACAGCACACAGGCTGACCGGGAGAGGACGGCACACCGCCGCGGTGCTGACAGAGAGGCGGGCAGCTGTAGGTGGCTCTCTGTCCGGGATTACACAGTTAGCGCCGAGTTAATACGATGTTCTTAAGATGTCCGCACTGCCAACACCGGGCAGGAATTAGCTCGACACAGGCAGTGTCGGTAGTATGCGTTTAGATTATGAGTAACGTCCCTCAACAACGAATTTCTACATCACAACAAATACAGGTGAGCTGGGCGTTAGCTGGGGAAGACAAACAGTGTCACAGGCGGAATGAAGTGTCCTGTATGGTGGCAGGGAGGTTGATTGACAGCTCAGGTGAAGGCTGCTGGTTACCGACATGTTTCTCCACGGCTAGCTAACATTTATGTTGTGCTGAGTGGACTGAACGATGACAGCTAACGGGTTTGATGTGGCATCTCCCTCCATGTTACTGTGACTCCAGTGTATGAACATGCCCTGCTGGGAAACCAAAGGAGGATAAAAACTAGCAGCAGTTTGTGTCCAGGAGCATCAGCAGCCTGTCAGACACACACACACACACACACACACACACACACACACACATTGGCCAACACAGGCTGGCCTTTAAATATTAATAGGCTGTCTTGGCTCCATTGTTGTGAGTCACTGGTTGTACAGGTCACTCACAGCTTTGTGGTCACTCTCACTGACACGTCGTTTTGTGTGTGACGTGTGATGACATGGTCGTTCTGTCACACTTCACGTGATGCGTTTTCTCACTGTAACTGATTTCACATGGACTGTTCTGACCATGACATCTGCTGATGTGACAAACAGACTACACCGTCCACCTCACCTGAGTGGCAGGTGACCTTACCCCCTCCCAGGCACCTCTCCAGCAGTTTAAGTACAGGTTTAGCCTCAGTAATGAGGCTTTAGCTGGCACTGCACTCCTCTCTACGTCTGGCAGGGAGCACTGATTTCTGTGCACCGTGCAGTCAGGTGTTAAGCTGTTGCTCAGTAGCTATTTGCAAATTGTTGTTCTCTGCTAACCTTTAGTTGAAGTAGATGATGGGCTTGTGTTGGAGCATCCTGTGCTGGGTTTTGGCTTCACACCAGCTTTGTGATGACATCTATACTGTGGATTTAAGATGTGAAGCAAGAACAGCAGATTCACTGGTAGATCTGGTGGAGGCGGCTGTTGAATCTGCTAATAAAGAGCCACTGGCTTTTTGTCTCACACACTTATTCTATGATTTGTGTTGTTGTGTCATTTGTTAAATGTCTTTGCAAAGTAGGTTGAAATGCAGTTGTTGCTCTTGTTTTGTTGTATCAGACAAGTGTTGCACGTCCGTCTGTCCTGAGAGATCCCTCCTCTGTTGGAAGTCGCTCAAATAAAATGGATTTGATTTCAGTTGGAAGTTGTGTTGCACATTCAACAGTACGATCAGGTTTGTTTGTAGACATTGGCACCGACTCTTTTTCTGTCTTTATTAGATTTACTCCTTTAGCTTGTTGAACGCATTGTGTGTTCATTTGCAAACACAAAGCATATGACACATATCTCAGTGCTTTAACCCCTGGCTAAATCTCATTAAGGTGTCTTAATCAAGCTCGGTGGACATTTAGGCCAGCACGCTGTCACATCAGGCCCGTTTGTCACCTGGTACACCTCCACCTACTTCCTTCAGTCAACAGAAGTGGCCTTGCCAAACAGGCCGACGCCTTTCAGCAGTTGGATGTAATTAATTGAATCCAGATATATCCACAGTGTGTTTAGGTCATTCTAGGACACCAAATGAAGTTCATATTTCAAGATTGGATCTTGCTTCATTGAGTCCAAGAGCTACTAAACTAGAAACGAAACAAATTTAGGGTAACACACGTGATGCAGACGCCAACTATTGCAGAGAGTGGGATCCTTGTAGTTGGTTGGGACTTTGGGTGAATAACATAAACCTCTGGATACACGTACCTGAAGCTTCTCACCAGAAGGGGAAAAGAAGAAGCACTGACTGACTTCCACCTTCTCAGGGAAACACTGGAGTTGGCGTCAGTAAAGTAGCAGTGCTGCTGATGGAGTTCTTCATCATATCAGCCAAAAGCGTGGTTTCTCCACTCAGTCTTTCTTAGAGCTGTTCTGTATACCAGTATCAGAAATGCCACCGTCACTTGCTGAAACGCTGGAATGCGGATCAGCAAGTACACGAGTCTACGCAGCAAACTGAAGCAAAGGAAGTTATTCATTAAAAACAGGACCCTGAACCACATGTGTGCAACCTTACAGATGTTTTACTAAACAAGCAGCCAGTGTGTTTTTTTACTCGCTAGTTTCTGATTGATACTCTGTATTGGCCACTACACAAAGTTCAGATATCTGAATCAGTGTCAGATTGTCCTTGTGCTTCCTTGTATTGTCACACGTCTTTTTAGTTGCAGCGTTCCATCTGTGATCAGATCGTACAAAAGGCAATAAAGTGCAAAATGGGCCAAAGATTATAGTCTGTTTCAAGGTGTCGATCTCTGTTTAGAACCTCAACGTACACACTGTAAACGTTTTACTGAGGACATGTACACATACTCTCACACACCCTACTTATATATATTTTAACCAGTACTGTAAATCTATGAGAGGTTTAAGTGCTCTGCAGGTCAAACACCAGATTTTTCTACAAAACAGAAAGGGTCAGTTTGAGAGGTGCTTTGTTCTTTGTGAGCTTGTTGGCCTGTTGAAAAGTGGAGTCATGCTGGACTTGTCTTCTCTCCTGCTGTACTCGCTGCTCCATCTAATGTTGAACTCTGTATCAGTTAATGATGGCAGAAAGCTTGTTTGTAGGGGGTTGCACAGCACAGGTTTTGAATTAGCAAGCGGCTTGTTCGTAACAAATCAGTGTTTTGACCACCTTCAGATAGCAGACAGTGCAGACAGCCTGTGAACTGGACAACACACCAGGATGGACTTTTTGTAGAGTTATGTAGACGGTGTGATTCAGTTTGTTAGTGTAAGTGGTGAGTTTACAGCCTCACATTTCTAAGAGCTACATGTTGATAGCGGCTTCCGAATGCAAACCAAAGCGTAGACCTGCCACCGAGAGGGAGACCCAGCTTTGGACTCTCCCATCATCTTGTGTTGTCGTCCCTACAGTTGGATGTGTGACCTTTACTGTGCAGAATGATGCATGTCAGAGTTTGGAAGTCAATCCTGGTCCAGTACAGAATTTATAAGTGTATGATGTAAAAACTTGTGCACACACACTGACGACCTTTCAGTGAAGTAGCAGACATCTTATGTCCAGAAGGATAACTTTTGAAATGACGGCTCTTTTATGTATTATTGAATTATTCTGTAATTTTTAACGAGGTAGAGCGAGTTGATGCCTGTTTAACGATGTTAATGTGGAAATTATACTTTTGTGGTGAACAAAAACACGTCAGACACACATTATTGTTCTCAGCAGACTATTTGTATATAAAGTATGTTAATACATATCTGTAGGGGATCTTTAATGAGGCTTTTTAAATCCTGATTCTCGACAGGTCTTGAAATGAACCATCATTACTCAGTTGCACAGTTTCACTTCTGTGCTCTTTTGATTCTTTTGATGTATCCCAAGGCTGATTTGGTAGCTCTTTCTTCTGTGGTGGTCCTGGTGGATTAGACCAGCCTCATTTACTTTCTTTCCCTCCCAGGCATTCAAGATGGATCCCCCACAGGGAGCGCTTTAATAGGCCGAGTTAACCTCCCGACCAATGACCACACTGATCAGGGTTTTCAGCTTAGCACTGTGCAGGGGTAACCAAAATAGCAATATCCACCCATGAGCAGTTCTCCTCACACGTGTGAAGAATGTGTGTGCAGTTGTGTGTGTGTGTGCAGATTTGTTTTCAAATCGTGCCAGGAAATCAGGGAAATGGTAATCTGGGAAATGGTAATCTCCAAGATGCTGATAAGAGGCTGCGTGTGCATGTCTGACTGTGCCTGGAGTCAAGGACGTCCAGCAGCGCAGCGCTGCACAAAACTCTGTGGCAGTGCTTTAAAACATTTAGGTTACACAGTTCAAGTTGCGGCTGCTCAGTCCAAGTCAGTGTTCCAGAGAGAAAGAACGAATGGGCTGATGAAAGCAGAGCGAGGATATTAATACATATTTTGATATCACAAAGTTAGACTGGATTTGTAATTTTGGTTATAATAATGGTAAGAAATAGCAAGAAGGTAACACACATTCCTGAAGGTATTTTAGTGAAGTAAAGTGAACAGTAAATACTTCTAAACCTAATCCGTGGCCCTGATTCTAATACAACTAATCATCTTTATCACAGCGTGTTTTATCACTGGGGCTGGGTGATCAGTTCACCTCATCAATTATACCTGATAAAAAAACATTCATGTCCGTCTGTCTGTGCAGACATCTTGTTCAGAGACTCACAGTATTGTTCCCCTCATGTTTCAGTGTGTGCGCGTTGCGTAAGGATTCGCCTAGATGTTTAGATGTGTGCGCTCCCGATGGGCCTGGGTGTTAATCACTGGAACAGATGGTTCATGTTAAAACCCTGTGTAAGCTGTAATGACTCAAGAGTGCCGGTTATCATCTGTCCTACAGAGCCGAGCCTCCGCAGCCTCATCGCCCAGACCTGCACTGATAGCCTTCACACTCACTGCTGCCCGGCGGCAGCACTGACGTCACACCAGACTTATGTTACACATTGGAACTACATTCAAATACTTTCTCAGTGAATGATTGCCTCAAGTTTGATCGACTCAAACGGACAGTATGTCTTTGAAGTTGGATCATTGTCTTCACACCTAGAAAAGACACATGTCTAAATAAGAAACCATTACTTTTCCTGTTAGTGAACTGCTTCTTTAAATTGAATTGATACATAAATATATTAGGGCTGCAACAATTAGTCAGTTAATGGATTAGTCAATGGGGAGAAAATGGATTGCCTAACAATTAATAATAATTGGGTCATTGTTTTTTTTAAAGTCAAACATTTTCTGGTTCCCACTTCTTAATTCTAAGGATTTGTGGCTTTTATGTTTGACCTCCGATAGATTGTTTGGGTTGGAGAGTCTTTGGGTTCTGGTTTTGTAGACCTAAAGATTTAACATGTACACAATCTGCAGATTAATCAATAATGACAATAATTGTGGATCTTTCTACCCAAAGAAGGAGTGAGTAGTAGTAAATCAACAGTGATGACTGAGCCGACTGGAAGCTTCTGAATACTGAAGCAACTTCCTCCTGTGTGATAAGTGTTGGAGGAAGGTAAACAGAGTAGATGTGTCACTGCAGGTCAAGCTGTTCTTCAAGGTTTGCATGAAAGTCATTGCCTCGAGTTTACATTTTATCGTCAATGGCGACAACATTGTGGCTGATAACGGAGCGATGTTTGCCTTGGGAAGTGTCAGAGTGCAGGACACTCAACTCATGTAAGGTGGTAAAGTTGTGGCGTGCAGGGAATAAACTGCTCTGAGCAGCATTCCTTTGTACTTTTACCACTCCTAGTTCAACCGTAACAATAGTCCTGTTCTTTGTCCAGCTTTGTTCTCCTCCTAAACCTGCTATTACTGACTCAGTCCCAGCCAGGCATGACCTGAAAAAGTTTGGACACATTCTGCTGTCATGTGCACTCAGAACACTTGTGTATGGCAGCTTTTTTGCAATAATCTCATTTCTTGAATGTCATGTGTGTAAGAGTCCTTTTTTCTTAATATGGGTTAAAGAATTACAGAAACTTGATTAGCAGCATTTTGATGTTAGACCTGATCTAGGCCTTGTAGGTTTATATTGTACAATATTTCATTTTCAGACTAAAATTAAATCTAATAAGACTTAATAAGACGCTTTCTATAGTGAGAGATAATTGTGTCCTCCTGTGCACCAGTCCAGGAGATTCAACAAAAAAGAAAAAGTCTGCAACAAAACTAGTGCAGTTAATATACGTCAGCTTCCATATAATACAGGGTAGAGAAGAGAAGTCTGTACTGTCACGTTACATGTAAACGAGCATGTTGGAGTCATTGCAGCACAGAAGAACCTGCTTCATTTCCTCCCCTAACCTGATTTCTCCCACCTCCAGGTTTCTAACAAAGTGACTGTCTGCTGTGCGTCACTTATTCCAAGGCGTGCTCAGAGGTGCTATTGTTCGTTAATGTAACGAGTGACGACACACATGTTTAAAACCAGTCGTGCTGTCTTGTCACATCCTACACTCTCAACAACTTGTTTAGTAGTCGTTTAGCTAATGAAGTCGGGTCAGTCAGCGATCCTCCCTGACAGCCATCAGCATCAGGTTTTAATTTGTCCAGTGTGCTGTTTGATCAGCTGGTGTGCAGCTGGCGTGGTGACTCGAGATGTCACAAGCTGATCTGCAGGATCTGACCTGGAGCCAGTCAAGTCATTTTTTTTAATTGAGTAGTATCAGGTTTATGAAGCCCGATCCGATTCGGGATCGTTCGTTCATTGTAACCTGTCATGATCTGCATTTACCTCAGAGCAGGTGAACAAAAGTGGTCAGTCTGAATGGAGATAAGCACACTGACTGAGACTGTCAGAGGAGAGCGGAACAACAGTGTGAACAGAAATGAAACATGTAAATAGTTTTGTCTTTGTAGTTGTTTTATCACAGTGAAGTTCAGTTTATGTTTTATTCTCTTTAGAGATGAAATATTCAAAAATATACAGAATAAAATCAATTATTAATATCGATCTTTCATACATCAATGTGCTGTACTCTGTGTGTGTGTGTGTGTAAAAATGATGTTGAACAAAACAAGTACAGATTTAGTGAAATCTAATTCCTTATTGTGATATAGAATTATTAAGAAGAAAGGAAATTTATTTAAAAGGATTGGAGTAAGTATATGTGTGATAGATTAAGTTGTGGATGTGCATGTTGTGAGAGCCGCAGGTTGCACTTGGTCTGGTTCTAGTGTTTGTATACTGGCCATTGTTCTCCTCAGTGGTCTGCTGAGCGTTGTTCCTGTGTCTTGGTCATTCTGTGCATATCCACTGGCTGACCTATGTATCCGAGTGTAACAGAGTTGGCAGCCAGTCTAATGTGTGTGAACTATCTGATTGTCCATAGCTGGCCTTGGCAGAGAGAACAATGTCTGAGTGTCCTGAGGACGCTCCGTCTGTCCCCCTCCGGCTCCATCAGTGGAGCTGCTTATCTAAGGACCTCTCGTATGAATGTAGGGCAGTCGAAGATCATCAGTGTTGATCATTGTGATGTCCGTCAGTGACCAGAGTGTGACCTGTTATACCACCTCTGTAGATAACTGCACTTCTCACATCCTCTCATCACACTGGATACATTATGGTCTCAGTCCAGCTCCTACCTGTAATGATGACAGGTAGATGACCTGATGGTCAGTGATCAGGAGGATCTGGACACTGAGGATTCAGGCCCCCATGAAGACATGTTTAGGGATGTTCTGATACTTATGTTATCATAAATGCCTCTGATGCTCCCTAAAATGCAGCAAGTACATGAGGCTATGAACAGACAGCGTAACATAGATGTGTTACTGACTCTGACTGTCTGTAGTCACCACACGGTGATACCACTGAATAATATGAGTCTGCAAAGTAACTAGTTACTGTAAAATTACATGAATATACTCATGTAAAGTACCTCAAAATCGTACTTGAGTTAATTGTACTTCATTACATTACATCACTGGTTATTGTAACGTTTAATGCAAAAATATTATTTTTACTGTTAATGCATATCAGTTCCAGATATTGATTATCAGTCTCCTTGATTACCCAGAAGTTTTAGTGTCGGTCGAGCTTACTAACAGTCCAACGATACGATACACTTGACTTAAGAACAATACGTTGATCTTAATATATGTAATGTGAAAGCATCAGCAGTCATGATGGAGGGCACTTCGTCACTGTCTGTGTTACATATTGAATTGTAATGGTTGTATTCGTAGCACAGTTAGCATCACATAGCTGGCATAGCACAGGACTGATACAAGCTACTAACTAGCGTAACTTACATGGAAAACTGGGACACAGAGCTGCTAGTTGGAAACAAGTTTGGTTTCCTTCACTGACAATAACAGGAAAGCCATAGGATGTGACACACACACACACACACACACACACACACACACACACACACACACAGTCGAGGCCTGATACTCTCTAACAATGCAACACACCACAGTGTGTGTCTTTTTAAGTTATCTCTCCCTGTGCTGACGTCTGCAGGATAGAATGGTGTTTTTTCTGCTCCATGGATGATTTCGTTGTACACTACAGTTGTCTAATCATCTTGAGTGTATCTGAGTGCTGCTGATTTATTGTTACTTTCCTTCACAATGGACTGAGCAGTCCAGTCAGAACAGTTTTATGTGAGGAATTCAGAATCAGAAATCCTTTAATGTCCGGCAAACGGGGAAATTTGTTTGTCCCAGCAGCCAAACAGAAGAATATTTCAAAAGACTAAACCAATAGCAATAATAAACAATATTTGATGATGATTTCTTTTAAGATGAAAGTAGATAAATCTGGCGTCTAGTCTGCAATCTGCATATTAAAAGTCTGTCAGTCGATCTGTCAGTCACAGAGGATCTAAATGTCCTGACCAGTCAGAGGTTAGGGTTGTAGTCTCACCTCTGTGCAGCTCTAATGACATTCAGACTGATTAAAGTAAAAGCTGAAAAGTATTTCACTTGTTTTTTGTGTGTTTCAGGCCAGTCTGTCCATCTGGGGATGGGGGGGTCTTGGAGTCGTGCTGTTCCTCGTCACCTTTGGACCGTTTGCCATATTCTACCTGGCCTTTTATGTCTTCTGCTTCATTGGAGGGTGAGCAGGAAGAGCTTGAATCAATGAATGTTGTGTTTACATGAGCACACAGTCACAGTGTCTCTGTACAGCAGCCTGACTGACCATCACACTGTTCTCTCTCTCCTCTGTGTTTCAGGGGCTTTGCGGTCACTCTGCTCTATGGAAAGATCAACTCAGAGAGACACCTGGAGAAGTGCGAGCACTCTTACTTGCCACCCACACAAATTGGTATACTGAAGGTAAACACACACGTTTTGCATTGCCTCCACAAACCCATTAATTAGGTGTTAATCACGTGTCTGTTGATGTGGTTTGATTGGTCACATTTCACTACATCTTCAGTCTTTCTGTGTTTCTTTGTGTCTCCTTCAGACATTGGATGAGATGAAGCTGGAGATGAAGCCCATAAAGATTGACAGGAGACTGACTGGCTCCAGTTTCATAGATGAACCACTACAACAGGTGTGTCTCGTGTGTTTGTCATGTATGTGACACATGCTGCGATAAAGCTTCACCATCATGTTCCACTTGTCACTATGAAGCTGGAGATTAAAAAAACATGATCAGCTCTATTTACACTCAGTGGCAACTTGATGCAGCTGATGCAGTGAGAGAAAGTGTTTCCCTCGGCTTTGAAGTTCTCACTGTACACTTCCATCGGTCATAAAAAGCAGCACAGGAGAGAAGATTACAGGATTATGACTGGGTGACAAACAGTAACACTTTGAGTCACTGTCTGGCCCATCAGCCGGTCCAGTCAGCAGCTGCAGTGTTTGACCATCCCTGACAAACACTGCGTGACCCCCTGATGCCTCGAGTGTCTCCGGTTCACAGGAAGCTGCTGCTTTATATTCAGTGTTGTTGGAGTTGTTCTAGAGCAGACTGTCTGTCAGCTGATAGATGCTCTGTTTTATCTTTTGTAAGAAAGAAAAAAATACAATCAACCTAAAGCTTTAGAAAAAATATGACAAATAACTGAATAACATTGAAGCTTAATTTAGATAGAATTTGTGCAGACAACAAATGTTGCTGGCAGGATGTTTCTCCTTCTTGACTTCATTGTTTTTTTGTTGGTTAATTTCTTATTTTCTTCATGTTGGTGCAAGAAGCACTTTCACAACTTTCTCATGTTTTCTTCTCTTTGTCTTTAGAACAACCACCAGATTTGTGGTTTCCTTTTTTTTTTTTTTATATAAAGTTTTATACCCTTTTTCTAATGTATTCTAATTGAAAACAGTGTATTCCATTCAATATTTAAATTCACAGTAGTTCGGTCATGTAAGCAGTTAATGTGCTCATGTGGCTTTCTCTAATCTCATCAGACACACTTTCCTAAAGAAAACTCGTCTGTCTTCCGTCCTGACAGAAAGTGGAACTGAAAGTTTCCGTACTGTAGCTGTCAGTGTTGTCATCGTGAGGCTTGAGCAAAAGGAAAAGACTGTTGCAGTGCTGTCATGTAATGTTTCCACTCTCTGACTGTGACTCTGCTGGTAATTGACTCAGAATACTTTTGGGCTTAACACATTCATATGTAGATCCTGTAAATGATGCTCCAGCTGTCAGTCGGCGTTGCACACAGAGAAGATGAGCCAGTCACAGTTTTTTCTCTCCTCTCCACCCTGTGGTTACAACACAGACATACTGTTGCATGTTCGCCTCACTAAAGCAGCGTGGCCAGCGGAGTTAAGTGCAGATACAGCAGTTTGTGCCGGTCAGGTGACACTGACTGCTCGACTGTGGTGCTTCTGTTCTCTCTTCCTGCCCGTGAAATGCACACTAATCATTTCAGCAACATGTGAACAGCTGAATGTGACGTCATGTGAACCTGCCTTATCTTCTGGAACTTTGTCTTTGTCCCTTTTTAACAGCAAGTTTATTTATGGAGTGCATTTTGCACACAGGAGCAATTTGTCTTGTTAACATTACAGAAAAAAAGAAACATCCACAAGATAATTAAAAGAAAGTACAAATGATATAAAATACTTAATATGATGAAATCCTCTTTCCCCCTGCAGCTCATGGCAGCAGCAGCATCTACTGACGGTCACACTGATTCATGTACTGGCCTGATGTGTGCACCATAGCAAAACTTAGTTAGTTACTCAGGTTTCTTCAGACCTAACAGCCCAGTCATCTCTTCTCAGGATGTTTGTAATGGACACTGACAACCAACAGACTTTGACTGATCTATTTACCCAGCTCACACATTTCCTCTCAGCTCTGCTCAGTCCGTCTCATCTTGACTGAATTTCTTTTTTTCCACACTATTCCTCCTCCTCCATGTTACTTTGACCCTGCAGGTGATCCAGTTTGCTCTGAGAGACTACATCCAGTACTGGTACTACACTCTGAGCGAGGATGAGTCCTTCTTGTTGGAGATCAGGCAGACGCTGCAGAATGCCCTCGTCCAATTCTCTACAAGGTACAAGACACGTAGCTGTGCATGCAGTTCTGTCGTGATATTGAATGTTTTGTGGGTTTTTTTTGTTTAAAGTAATCCTCATTATTTGTGTGCGTGTGTTTTTATGTGTCAAGGTCCAAAGAGGTGGACTGGCAGCCTTACTTTACCACTCGCCTGGTGGACGACTTTGCCACCCATTTACGTGTCTTTAGAAAAGCCCAGGATCGCCTCGCCGACAGAGAGGACAAGCAGAGTAAGCAGACACATTCATACACACCTGCATTTCACAGTCGTTCGTATATTTTGCATGTAGCTTGTCTTTAGCAGTGATGGTAGTCATTTTGTTCTGAGTTTAATCAGTTTCGTGGTCATTTTAAAGGCTTCACAATAAGAATTTTGACATTGCGGTGTCTTAACAGGAGACATAACAGAGGAGCTGGTGGACTCCTTCTTTGAGGCCGAGGTGGAGATGGAGAGGAAGATTTGTCGAGACGTGGTGTGCACTTCAATCAAAGATGAAGAAGGTAAACACACTTGTGCAGCGTGACCTTGTAGTTCACACTGTAATGAGGAACTGTAGCCACAAATGTGTTGCTGTTTGATGCTACAGCTTGCAAAAACTAAACACATGATGCGTGTGTGTGTGTCAGGTTTTCTGCGAGACTTGTGCGAGCTGCTTCTGTATCTGTTACTACCTCCTGGAGATTTCCACAACAAGAACATGAGATACTTCCTAAGGGTGAGTGCACATCGGATAAACAAACACTCTCACTTACACAGCGTGTCAGACGATCACAGCTTCATCAATCTGAGATGTGAACATGAGGCGCAGAATCACATATTCACTCACACAATATGTCAAACAACCTGTGTTGTTGATTTATCATAGTTGAGCCACATGCTGCCTCTTTGACTGCCAGCCAGTTCTGAGTGTGACTTAAATTGTTAAGCACGTACTGAAGATGCACTGTGATGTTTCCTCTCAGGAGGTGCTGGCACGTGGTGTGCTACTTCCTCTGATCAACCAGCTTAGCGACCCGGACTACATCAACCAGTTTGTCATCTGGATGGTGAGACACGTGTACATACCTTTGACCTACCAGGTCTCAATGTTACTGTTTTTTTAAATTAAAATTGTATCTGTATTGCTGCTGCACAGCTTTAATTACAGCATAGATTACAGTTAATTGTCATGTTTAATCTTGACTGGGGTAAATGAATCAGAACAACGAGTTTGTCATAGATCCAAGGCAACAAAAAGTCCTCCTGTTTCCAGGATGATTTAAATATTTGCTTCTGTTTCAGCTCATAAACTTCTATACCCACCTTTACTTTCTCACGAGTGACTGATCACTACTGCTCGTGTGCAACTCCCAGTATAGATGAACTGAAAGTCACGCCCTGGATACTTTCATCATCAGCTCCAGAAAACAATGATTAATTCTGTTTTTTGTATTACTTTCCTGGAAAGTGAGGTGCTATATTTACTATTCTGACATTTCATCTCACTTCCCCCGGGCGGTCCGTGACTATCAGCCATTATTTGAACTGGCCTTTCGAGTCCGTGCTGATTTTATCTGCTATTCTTTTCTTACTCGTCTCCTTTTCTGTGAAGCACTTCTTAACCTTGTTATAGTGCTATATGAGGAAAGTTTATTATGTTCATTGAAAACAATTAGAAACTATCAAGAATGCAAATGAGATGGGAGCAGAAACGTCACAGATGTGTAAATGTATGTGGTTTTACAGATCCGGGACTCCAGCTGCAACTATGAAGCCTTCATGAACATCCTGAAGCTGACGGACAAGCCTCCGGAGCTGGAGGCCGTCAAAGACAAGGTGCTGGAGGAGCTGCAGTACCTCCGCTCCCTGGACACTGCCGGAGATGGTGAGCCTTCACTTTTATTATATTGAAAGACAAACGCAGACACACTTGTTAGTAGGAAGGCATGAAGCACATGTGTTAAGTATCTCTTTCCTGTCCTCTAGACATCAATGTTATCAAGAACCAGATCAACAGTCTTCTGTTTGTGAAGAAGGTGTGTGAGACCAGGATCCAGAGACTACAGTCTGGCAAGGTGAGAACCTGCAGCACGGCCTGTTGATGCTTACACTGGAGTATTAGTTTACATGATGGTAAAATACTGGAATTGCTCCAAGCCAGTTATCTTTTGGACTCAGCTAGTTCAAGACTCCAGTTTTACTTGTGAACCAGACTCTGCTCATCCTCTTCCTGTGTTGTGTAGGAGGTGGATGCCCTGAAGCTGGCAGCCAACTTTGGCAAGCTGTGTGTTATCCCACTGGATCACATCCTCATCCACAACATCGCCCTGCAGTTCTTCATGGGTAATTCTGGAAATGCATCATCACATACATGACAGATGCCAGACGTCACTGTAGTCCTCCCGAGGCCTTAATCCTGAACATTTCTGTTAATCATCTTGATAATCCATAATTCATTCAGTTTCTTACAACCCCGACCTGTCTCGTTAGGCACACTTCTCATCAGAGTCAAGGTCACTTCATGTTACTGATCAGATTACCGGAGTGTGCGTGCGTACAAACTTGGAGTGAAACCAAGTTCTGTCAGCTCTGGTGTGGAGAATCAACATGAGTCAAGGGCCGAAACATGATGGCTGCTTCTGTCATTGTAGCATTCAACATGCTTAAAATGTTTTTAAAAAGTTTGGGTCAAGGAAGCCTGCAGATAGAAACCAACCAAAGTTTTAAACAGTGCAAAAAGCCTCTGTATGTAGATAATGTCACAGAAATGCCTTATTAGACAAAACACCATGTGGACCGACTCTTGTGCATCTGATCCAGACTTCATGCAGGCAGCGGGGGCCCAGGCCGAGCTGTTCTTCTGGCTCACTGTGGAGGGCTACAGGGTGACAGCTCAGCAGCAGCTGGAGGCCATGCAGGGCTGGCAGAAAGACGGCATGAAGCAGCCCAGCGCCACCAAGGGGCTGCTGAAGGCCGCTGCACTGGGTGTCTTCGAACAATACCTCTCTGACAAGGTAGGAGGCGTGTTAAGATGGCAGGCGGAGGTCCTTTCAGCTGTGAAGCTGAATTAACACCAATCAGAAGCTCAGTAGTTATTTCCTTAGATTTTCTTGGGTAAATGACATAAAATGCACTTTAAAGCCTTACAGCCTTCTTTGGCCTGTATGGTGTAGTATTTAGGTATTTACCAAAGTTTTTTCACTCTTCTTCTTCTTCTTCTTCTTCTTCTTCTTCTTCTTCAACAGGCGTCCCCCAGGGTGCAGGTGGACGAAGCATCCGTCACAAAACTAGGGGAGAAGCTACAGAAAGACGACCCCACGCCAGAGATCTTTGACGAAATCCAGAGAAATGTATGAAATCTTTTCTACACTTTGACCTGCTTATGAGGGAATTTTTCAATGTGCAGCCTTACCTCTGTTTTCGTCCTGTTAAGCAAAATCCCTGACACACATTTGCCCTCAGGTGTACGACATGATGCTGCGTGATGAGCGTTACTATCCGTCCTTCAAGCAGAGTCCTCTCTACGTCCGCATGCTGGCAGAGCTGGACATGTTGAAAGAGCCGAGCTACAGAGGTTCTGACGACGGTGACGGAGAATCCTTCAACGGCTCCCCCACAGGAAGCATTAACCTGGTACGTCTTCTTCACTTTGTGTTGCAGGACTTAGACAATACATATGCATTTACTGTATAAGTGTTCCCAAACTGTGTTGTAAAATGGCGACTTGTTTCTTGTGATTTCAGTCTTTGGACGACTTGTCCAACTCCTGCCATGATGAATCTATGCACCTACATGCCTTCATCTCCGACACAGGTACACACACACACACACACAGGTACACACATACACTCACACAGGTACACACATACACTCACACAGGTACACACATACACTCACACAGTCTCACATACACTCACACAGGTACACACATACACTCACACAGTCTCACATACACTCACACAGGTACACACATACACTCACACAGTCTCACATACACTCACACAGGTACACACATACACTCACACAGGTACACACATACACTCACACAGGTACACACATACACTCACACAGTCTCACATACACTCACACAGTCTCACACACACTCACACAGTCACACATACACTCACACAGTCACACATACACTCACACAGGTACACACATACACTCACACAGGTACACACATACACTCACACAGGTACACACATACACTCACACAGTCTCACATACACTCACACAGGTACACACATACACTCACACAGTCTCACATACACTCACACAGTCTCACATACACTCACACAGTCTCACATACACTCACACAGTCTCACATACACTCACACAGTCTCACATACACTCACACAGTCTCACATACACTCACACAGGTACACACATACACTCACACAGTCTCACATACACTCACACAGTCTCACACATACACTCACACAGGTACACACATACACTCACACAGTCTCACATACACTCACACAGTCTCACATACACTCACACAGTCTCACACACACTCACACAGGTACACACATACACTCACACAGGTACACACATACACTCACACAGGTACACACATACACTCACACAGGTACACACATACACTCACACAGTCTCACATACACTCACACAGTCTCACATACACTCACACAGTCTCACATACACTCACACAGTCTCACATACACTCACACAGTCTCACATACACTCACACAGTCTCACATACACTCACACAGTCTCACATACACTCACACAGGTACACACATACACTCACACAGTCTCACACACACTCACACAGTCTCACATACACTCACACAGTCTCACATACACTCACACAGTCACACATACACTCACACAGGTACACACATACACTCACACAGGTACACACATACACTCACACAGTCTCACACACACTCACACAGTCTCACATACACTCACACAGTCACACATACACTCACACAGTCTCACATACACTCACACAGTCACACATACACTCACACAGGTACACACATACACTCACACAGTCTCACATACACTCACACAGTCACACATACACTCACACAGGTACACACATACACTCACACAGGTACACACATACACTCACACAGGTACACACATACACTCACACAGTCACACATACACTCACACAGTCTCACACACACTCACACAGTCTCACATACACTCACACAGTCTCACATACACTCACACAGTCTCACATACACTCACACAGTCTCACATACACTCACACAGTCTCACATACACTCACACAGTCTCACATACACTCACACAGTCTCACATACACTCACACAGTCTCACATACACTCACACAGTCACACATACACTCACACAGGTACACACATACACTCACACAGTCTCACACATACACTCACACAGTCTCACATACACTCACACAGGTACACACATACACTCACACAGGTACACACATACACTCACACAGTCTCACACTACACTCACACAGTCTCACATACAGTCTCACATACACTCACACAGTCTCACACACACTCACACAGTCTCACATACACTCACACAGTCTCACACACACTCACACAGTCTCACATACACTCACACAGTCACACATACACTCACACAGTCACACACACACTCACACAGGTACACACATACACTCACACAGTCTCACACACACTCACACAGTCTCACATACACTCACACAGTCTCACACACACTCACACAGTCTCACATACACTCACACAGTCACACATACACTCACACAGTCACACACACACTCACACAGGTACACACATACACTCACACAGGTACACACATACACTCACACAGGTACACACATACACTCACACAGGTACACACATACACTCACACAGTCTCACACACACTCACACAGTCTCACATACACTCACACAGTCTCACATACACTCACACAGTCTCACATACACTCACACAGTCTCACATACACTCACACAGTCTCACATACACTCACACAGTCTCACATACACTCACACAGTCTCACATACACTCACACAGTCTCACATACACTCACACAGTCTCACATACACTCACACAGGTACACACATACACTCACACAGGTACACACATACACTCACACAGTCTCACATACACTCACACAGTCTCACATACACTCACACAGTCTCACATACACTCACACAGTCTCACATACACTCACACAGTCTCACACACACTCACACAGTCTCACACACACTCACACAGTCTCACATACACTCACACAGTCTCACATACACTCACACAGTCTCACATACACTCACACAGTCACACATACACTCACACAGTCTCACATACACTCACACAGTCTCACACACACTCACACAGTCTCACATACACTCACACAGTCACACATACACTCACACAGTCTCACATACACTCACACAGTCTCACACACACTCACACAGTCTCACACACACTCACACAGTCTCACACACACTCACACAGTCTCACATACACTCACACAGTCTCACACACACTCACACAGTCTCACATACACTCACACAGTCACACATACACTCACACAGTCACACATACACTCACACAGTCACACACACACTCACACAGTCTCACATACACTCACACAGTCACACATACACTCACACAGGTACACACATACACTCACACAGTCTCACACACACTCACACAGTCTCACATACACTCACACAGTCTCACATACACTCACACAGTCACACATACACTCACACAGTCTCACATACACTCACACAGTCTCACACAGTCTCACATACACTCACACAGTCACACATACACTCACACAGTCTCACATACACTCACACAGTCACACACACACTCACACAGTCACACACACACTCACACAGTCTCACATACACTCACACAGTCTCACATACACTCACACAGTCTCACATACACTCACACAGGTACACACATACACTCACACAGTCTCACATACACTCACACAGTCTCACACAGTCTCACATACACTCACACAGTCACACATACACTCACACAGTCTCACACACACTCACACAGTCACACATACACTCACACAGTCACACACACACTCACACAGTCTCACATACACTCACACAGTCTCACATACACTCACACAGTCTCACATACACTCACACAGTCTCACATACACTCACACAGTCTCACATACACTCCCACAGTCTCACATACACTCACAGGTACACACATACACTCACACAGTCTCACACACACTCACACAGTCTCACATACACTCACACAGGCTCACATACACTCACACAGTCTCACATACACTCACACAGGTACACACATACACTCACACAGTCTCACATACACTCACAGTCTCACATACACTCACACAGTCTCACATACACTCACACAGGTACACACATACACTCACACAGTCTCACATACACTCACACAGGTACACACATACACTCACACAGTCTCACATACACTCACACAGGTACACACATACACTCACACAGTCTCACATACACTCATGTTGGGAGTTTTCTTTAAATCAGTGTTCCACTTTTTGCTTGAAGAAACCCAATAAGAAGTGTTGAAGGGTTAATAATGAAACTTGAATGTGTTAGTTTTGACACTGACAACTAAACAACTCGTGCTTGACTTCACTCGGAGTGTTTGGGTGTTTTAACTGATGATGAGCGTTTGGGTCAGTGGGTATATTGTTACATTATATTATAGTATATCTGTTCGCCTGCATTCGTCCCTCCCTGCATGTTTTTTTCCTCTCAGTTTTTCACCTCCTCCGTTCATTATGTCTGCTGTCACTTCGCACTGTTCCTGTATGCTTTATTTCTTTCATTCCATCACCTTTACTATTTTTTATGCTTTTCCTTTTTCCTTCCTCCTCCCTCCCTCTCCCTTCCTGTCATTCTGTCTCCCTTTTATCACCCTCTGCACTGCATTCTTTCTTTTGCCTGTTCTTCCTCCTCCTCTCACTTTGAACCTGCACACGCTTTTCTGTCTTTTCCTTTCTTTCTTTTCTACTTTCACCAACCCCCTCATCCTCCATTCCCATTTTGGATGTAATGCCGGGGCGGGGTAGCTGACGCTTGTCTCCCCGGATTGTGGGGTGCTGCAGGGGTTTGCAACGACCACGGCAAAACCTACGCGCTGTATGCCATCACTGTGTTCAGACGCAACCACGACGGCAGCGAGGACTGCTGGAAGACCTACCGACGCTACTCGGACTTCCACGACTTCCATATGAGGATCACTGAGACGGTGTGTTCAGAAGTCAGTGGTATTTCTACCTCAGAAGAAACTTAACGTTGTGGAGCAAATACTCATGAACTTGTGTTGTGTATTCATTCTGTTTTAGTTTGAGAACCTGGCGTCGATCCTCAAGCTGCCAGGGAAAAAGACCTTCAACAACATGGACAGAGACTTCTTGGAGAAGAGGAAAAAGGACCTCAATGCTTATCTACAGGTAACAGTTACCTCTCATTATTGACCTTCCATTTCTGAGTGACTTTTGTGCTTTGCATTATTTCGTAGAGTGTATATGAGTAACTTGTAAATGTGTTGTAGTTGCTGCTGAACCCTGAGATGGTGAAGGCCTGTCCAACCCTCATTCCTTACGTCTACGACTTTCTAGAGAACAAGGCCTACAGCAAGGGCAAGGGAGAGTTTGCACGCAAGGTTCATCTCATTAATTCACTACCAAATAAATGCAAATATGTGACGTGCACCATTGTAATTCTAGTATGTAGCACATAAGAATGCATATTCATAATGACAGAGATATGCTGTACTTAACACACGACTAATCAGTGACCCGTTTGATAAATCACAATCTCTGTCTTTGTTTTATTGACCCATCAGATAGACACATTTGTAAATCCTCTGAGGAGCTCCATGAGGAACGTGTCCAACGCTGTGAAGGCCCTGCCAGACAGCCTGGCTGAGGGCATGACCAAGGTGTCTGACAATATGGGCCGCATGTCAGAGAGACTGGGCCAGGACATTAAGCAGTCCATACTGAAGGTAACATCACCAGGAGCAAGTGCCTGATATACAAACAGAGAGTCTATTTTTTTCCCCATCAGTATAAACGACCCTCTTCCTGTTGGCTCGTGTCGCCGTCTGTTAGCTTCGAAGTTTCTACCTGAGCTGTGTACACAGTCAGCTGTTTGATATGCAGTAAACCCACAAGCAGTGTGTAAACTTTAGAATGACAAAGTGAATGAATATGCTGCGTGGGGCAGATGTAGGATTTATATTGACAATTATATAAAAGTACAAGGAGGAGGACACTTACTAAGAGTGACGACTGCCAGAAATGTTCTCTTTAAAGGAAGTCAGTGGATGTTTTGGTATCAGAGCGTTATTGACGATGTACGGCTCATTTAACTGCACAATTTAAAAAAATAAATAAATAAAATGGATTCCTGTCCTCTTATATTTCCTAGACCTGTAGCCTCTCCACAGCTCTAAGTAACCCACAATCCTCCTCTTCTACTTATTGTTCTGACGGTTTTAATCATCCAGCCACTGACTGTCCAGTGTTCTGTGTTTCGCCCAGGTGCCTCCACTCCTCCCCAAGACCGACATCGACCCTGAACACTGTCGAGTCTCTGCTCAGCTCGATGACAACGTGAGTCAGCGGCATGCTGGGTACTGGTTGTTGGTTTTAATTTGCTGTGATTTTATTTATTCAGCTTTTATTTATTTGTGCGTGCAGGTGGATGATAACATCCCGCTGAGGGTAATGCTGCTGCTGATGGACGAGGTGTTTGACCTGAAGGAGAAAAATCAGTGGCTGCGCAGGAACATCAAGAACCTGCTGCAGCAGCTCATCAGGGCCACGTACGGAGACACCATCAACAGGTGAGAGGGCGGACTGACATCAGCTCACAGGCCAGGTGGGAATATAGGCAGGTAGAATCATTACGTTTAACATGGTTAGAAATCACTTCATGGGTTTAATCTCTCAGAAGTGAGTTGGGGTGATGAAGAATTTTCATTTGGAGGACTTTTAATATTTTTCTCACAGATGATAAAGTAATCCTGGCTTTACAGAACAGATACTGGATTACCAGTATCAGTTCCCTGATTGTTTATCTGGATTTCAGCTGTTTCGGTGACTTGAAACAACCAGTCAGTCAGTCTGTTAAACATTCAAACCAAAATACAGTATTTCAGACAGCAAGATGTAAAGTCATTGCAGAAAACAGTTCCACTGGATGAACATTCACAGATCACTGTAGGTTTGCATAAACTCACACTGAACAGAAGCATTTTTACAGCTGAAGATAATCTCTCCCAAGTCTCGTACTCACACATGGCACACACACGTCGCACACACACGTCGCACACACACGTCGCACACACACGTCGCACACACACGTCGCACACACACGTCGCACACACACGTCGCACACACACGTCGCACACACACGTCGCACACTGAGCACAATCTGAATCGTCTGTCATGTCTCGGTAGGAAAATTGTGGATCACGTGGACTACATGACCTCACCAGAGCAGGTTGCAGATTACGTCAAGAAGTTCAGGTAACCCCTCCCCTGCTTTTTTCAAATAACTCTGATTGGTCAGCAGAATTATGACTAACCTCAGTGGTTCTGTCTCTGTACAGGGATTCCTACTGGCCCAACGGTATTCTGGCCGAGACGCCGCCCCGTCGGGACAAGAACATTCGCATGAGGACACGAGTAGCTGCCAAGACCAGCCTGCTGGGAATCATGCCAGGTGAAAACACACACAGACACACATTTCATCTAGGGATCACCCTGCACTGTATGCGACTGTCCCCTCTGCCTCCCTGAGATTTCTGCACCCTCCTGACTTCTCCACTATCTTCCTCAGACGAGCTGAAGCACATCATCGGGGCGGACACCACGAGAAAGGGCATCCTCCGCGTCTTCGACATGTTCCAGTACCAACCCATGAACCGCCGGCTGGTCTACGTTTTCCTGGAGGGCTTCTTGGAAACGATGTTCCCGCAGTACAAATTCCCGGAGCTCTTCGTCAAGCTGCACTCCCGCTCGCCACGCATCCACAGATACAGCCAGAAACTCAAATCGTCCTCCCTCAAGAGGTGACAGGAGAGGACGGAGGCAGCGGGACATGAGCCGACTAGACACACACAGACTTGAGGGTGAGAGTGGGAGGGCTTGATGTGAATGTTGAGGTGTGTGTGTGTGTGTGTGTGTGTGTGTGTGTGTGTATATGTGTGATATCTGCCCTTCCACTCCCCTTACACACTCTTTTCAGTGAAAACACTCCAATTATCCAGCTGATAATTTCTGTGGAGACAGAACTGAAGGATGAACACACACTCTGCCCTCCTCTCACTCTGTGACACACACTCACACATGCGCAAACACAAATCCTGTAATTTGCACCAAGACCGAACATGGCAGTCTTTTTCTTTTAGTTTTGAATATTCTCCCTCGCTCTTTTTTGGACTTTTTAGTTGTGTTTAGCTTTATCCTGGGCCAGTCAATGCTGCTTTTTCGTGGTCCAGAGAGCAGACCACAAATACTGTCTTGTTTTTAAACTGCAGGAGTAGATATCATAGACCCACACCTTGCCTTACCTTCCCGCTTCTGTCTTCTGGCCGGCACAGTTCTACCATCCGAGTGACCCGGCCTCCTCCGCTGTAGTCAAACTTCCCCTCATGCTGTAGACATTTTATCTGCAAAAGCTGCACACTTGCTTACATGCAAATGATGTTACGTTTTCATCGCAACCAAATATGTCAATCGCACTGGGTTCAGAAGGCGCTGTTTTTAAAAAATGTGACTGAACAAACGTGGGACAAAAAGGGTGATTTAGATTTGTATCGTCTTCTCGTGAGAAATGATGAGAATTATATTTCTTTCCCAAAGTGTTTCATCATCTGTACCACCTGTGATCCTCCAGGAACAGGCCACATCCCCCTTTAACGCTACTGTCATGAACTGTGACAACCAAAGCTCATGCTGTCCCCTACGTGTGTGTGTGTGCACTGGTTCAACGTTGGGATACTCTGAACATAACTGTGCTTCATATCGTAAACCGTGAGAGGGAAGAGAACTCGGAGATGACCTTGGCTGTGATGACACACAGGCTGTCCAGGCGCACCGTCAAAGAATGTACTCTGTGGTCTAGTCTGTATTTGGCTCGTGTAGAATTGTGTGTGAGTGTGTGTGTGAGTGTGTGTAGCACGAAGTTGCAACCCTCTTCAGTCAGAAACGGTGCCAGTGTGAGCTAGTGAACCAGCCTTAAAACTACATACAGTATATACTGACCAAGAGACGCAGGCCGGAGGCGCAGGCCAGAGACGCAGGCCAGAGGCGGCGCTCCCCACGCGACTGAACGTTACAGGAAATCAAGATAGAGATATGGAGATATATCCCTAATCACTTTAATTCAGAGAAAATGTCTTTAATTTTGTGCAATATTTTTTTTTTTCTTTTAATGCATGTGCATTTTGAATCATTGTATACTGAGAAAAAGTAATTCATATTGTTTTAACAGTAGAAAAAAGCGAAAGAAGTTTCCCCTCAGACGTCTTCTTCTCCCGACAACTCAACATTCCGTTGTTGTAAAAGTACATTGTTTATTTTACAGACTTGTTTTATAAGTCTGAGTTTTCTTTCTTTAGTTTGTGGCGTGTGGGGGATATTTCCCACCCGTACAGAATCCGTGTTGTGGGTATGGACCGGGCGGTGGCAGGGGGTTCTCTGTGTCGCGGCCTGATGATTAGCTCATTGGGCTAAAGCTAGTTGAAAGGCGGCCTCAGACTACTGCTTCTTTTTAACTCATAAGTGACGTTTTATGCATTCAGGCCCGTTCTGTTGAGTGTGAACAGATCTTTGTCGGTATGAACGGACCGCTGGAGGGACCGCCCCTTTCCTCCTGTCCTATAGGCACACAGGAGAGCCGTGTCCTGTGACCAATGGAATCACTGCTAATGAGCACTTAACGTAGCAACTGTGGGAAAGCCTCTCCCATTGGCTGGAAGGAGCCCCATTCTGCTGCAGCCATTGGAGGGAAACTCCCTCGTCTGCTTTGATTTGCTTGCACTGAGCAGCCCTGGTGGACTCTGATTGGCTGAGCAGGAGGACTTGAACTTGGTTCTCTCTTACTGGGAGGTCCATATTTTGTCCCATGATGGAGGAGGAGGTGTCACCTTTAACTGTCTGCACACCGCTCCGTACAGGAAGGCTTGTCTGTTTTTTTAACCCCAGTATTTATGATAATCTATGATAATGAAAATTGTGCATATCTGTGTACAGTATGTGTTAATAGTGTGCCTAAATGTACTGTCAACTCTATTTTCATATTTTTCTTTAACCTAAAAAACAACAATCAGAATGTCATGATCATTTTATGCGACTGAAAATGACTTTAGGGTGTTTTTTTGCATCATGCTTATCAAACTCTTCCTTGTGAGCAAACTGTGCTCAGATCAGTATAACACTAATAAAAGGTAACTCAGACTAACTGACCTCCAGTGTGTCTGCTGTCTTCAGTGCATCAGCGGTCCTGATGTGGCTGCAGGTTCTCTCGCAGGTCAAACGTGGAGATGCACGATACGGATTTTCTTTCAGCTGATAACTGAAAATGACCTGCTGCTTTTAGCTGACGCCAGCCAGGATATGAGAAACACTGAGGTCCTGCCCTCCACCTCCACACATACATCGAGAACGTTTTGTAGACTTGAATAAATCTGTTAATTTCTCTCTAGGAAATGATATCAGTGCCAGCAAATGGATGAAATCAGTCTCAAATTCTGACAGAAAAAGAATATAAGTGACAATAGGCCAACTTTGAATTAAATGTACACTCATATTCACTCCCTCTCTTCTGTTAGAACCCTGCAGAAATTCCAATTGCGTCGGTTACTGGCGGATCACAAACCACCTGTACAGGTGAACACCACCACCTACTGCATCAGAGTGTGTGGATGCTGTTCTTGTTCAGTGGATGTAAGACATCAGACTAAATGTTATCTGCTTTTTTTTTTTTAACGGCCAGAATTTCAGAGATGCTGATAAATGGCAGATAATCTGAATCTGAGGTCATGTCCTCGCTCCCTGTGGTCGACAGCGCTCCGTCAGTAACACCTGCTGGGTCTTTACACAAACATGTAGCTAGAAAAGAAAAGTTATTATTCCACATCCAGTATATCATTTATTTTGTGAGCAGTAAATAGACAAATCTCAACTGATCAAACAAGTCTGTCGTAAAGTTATAAAGAAATAAATGAATCCTGAATCTGAAACGTAAAGAAAGTAGAGCTGATGGTCGGCTTTGATTTGGAAGCATTAAAATTCATATCGGGCATAAAGTGAAGGAACTGGAGGTCCGTCCAAAAGTGTGCGTACCATCCTACAGGGCTGCACTCTGTCGTGTCCATCAGTGGTTCTGATGCAAGTTCTACATCCAGAGTCCAAACAGCATGTGATTAAAAACTGAAGTGTTGAGAATACCAGTAAAATAATCTAGTTTGTTTTAGATTAATGCTGTTAATCTTTTCAGAACAGAACAAGTCTCTTTGGGTCTGATGGCTCGTCAGCGTCCACAACAATAAATCATCAGCATTCTAACGAGCAGAACTCTCAGGTTCTGTGCTGCTGTTCAGTACCACACTATAAAAACATGTACTATATTTTAAGTATTATTGGAATAGTGTTAATGAAGATGTTCATACAATAGATCCAAAGGATGACGTGTATCATATTTCACTATTTTATTCAACCAATCAGTAGCTTCCATTATCAAAGGATCCATCCACACACTGACGAACCGAACCGAGTCAAGAGCAGCACAGCAGGAGTCACACAGTCCAATAATGTCTGCCCAGAACCTTCAGTGCAGAACCTTCAGTGCAGAACCTTCAGTCCAGAACCTTCAGTCCAGTCTGAGCAGCTTTAAGAGTTCATTGTGCTGTTGATCAGTCCACAGCCTTCACGTCTTCCTCTGGTTCCTCCCCGCCGGGTCAGCGATCACAACCAGTCCCCAGGTGGCCAAACCTGCACAACAAAACCCACAGCAGGCTCAGTTACTGTTCTACAGCGGGTCCACCCAGAGAGTCTGCGCACTGCGTCACTCACCGAGAGCAAATGTGATCTGGGCCGCGGTCCCCATGGAGGTCGGTCCGCCCTGCCGCATCACTCTGCGGGCCGCGTGGAGCACGTAGGCTCCGGACAGGATGAGACCCCCGCCGGAGGTGAGCCGGCAGCTCCAGCAGCCCATGAACTTCTGGCTGGGGGTCGACAGAGCCGCTCCTGCTGGACCTGCTGGAGCCTCCGGTGCTGTTGACATTGTGCCGCAGGGGGTGTGCTAAAGCTAAAGCTAATGCTAACACACGAGCTGGTCAGAAGCGCCTGGTGACGTCAGACAAAGACGAACAGGTAAGAGTCGCACCTGTGTGGAAGTTGTCTTCAGGTGGTTCAGTGAGTCGTCCTCCTCATGAAGGGCAGAGTTCTGCTGGACAGCTCAGGTCCTGCTAACGCTGAGAGCTTTATGAAATACTTCCGGGTTCTGTAACTAGCGTTTCCTGTCACTTTCTTTCAAAATAAAAGCTTAGCAGTAGTCGCTGCTGAATTGACTTCACATATATTGTTATATTGTGATATGTGTTGGCTTCAAGACTTCTAATATCTGTCTCCATCTGTTTAACCATCATGTCCACATTACTGATTGACATTTACCAAAAGTGTCATTCTGTGAATAATTTGTGAAAGTTGTCACACCTTCACTATTGCTGCAATATCAATATCACAGTCTTTGAGGGGATTCTTTTTCTCAGTGTTGCTACAGAGATTTTATTAAAAATAAATGCATATAATATCACAGTAAAGTCTGAAAATATTGCAGTACTTTAAGGCCGTATCACCCAGCCGGGCTTCAGTCAGAACCACTTCTGGACTGTACAGGTGTGTTCCTGAAGCTAATCTTACACTCAGCTCATCAGACGACATCCAGAAGATGTTTAAGCTGTTTTATTGTGTTTGTGTTGTAATCTCAATCAATAACATTCTGAATTGGACACAATCTTTTGTCTGGACTGCAACTGGGAGTGTGTGTGACTGCCTGCATCATAGCTGGACCCTCTAAACAAGGCAAGTTCAGTCCAGCTTTAACAGCGGGTCTCCATCTGTCCATCATGGGCTTCTTCTGTTTAGCAGACTAACTTGAGAGGCCTTTCATGGCTTTGCATCTTGCGGGTCCTTGATATGGCTGGTATGTATGTTTTGTACATGTGTAAATTATTTGTCACTTGTTATCTTATGAACGTGGCTTGTGGGGTAAATGTCTGCTAACATTGTAACCTTGGTTCCCTAAAAGTGAAGAGACGATGTTTCCTGCTCTGTGAAACCTGTCGATCAAAGAGCTCTCAGTGATTCCAGGTCAGGACTGGAGCCTTCCAGGTCAAACTGTTGTGTATCTGTCTAAAAGAAGTATCTGTGTATCCTGACAGCAGGTGGATGATTGTCCGTACATGAGGAACATGTAACAGAGCGCAGAAAGATAACTAAGGTTACAATGAAATCAGACATTTTCTAGGATCCATCCAGAGCGGTCGCAGTATTAGAAGATTTGAGACATGGCACTGTACAAGCTATGATCATATTGATCGACACTGTTGCACAAGAATGAACAAACACGGGAAACAGAACACCAGCTGAGTCAGCTGTTGGACTTCTGACTCTCAGGTGCTGTTGTGTTACCAGTCCGTCTGGGTCACACTGCTCAGGTCTCATAGGACAGAAAACATGTTCCTGTTCGTCGCCTTTTTAGTTTTATCGTTGTCTCCAGCCATTGTTCAGACAGGGCCCGCTGCAGGCTCCTCGTATGTTGCTGCCGTGTACGAGCACAATGTGATCCTGAACCCGGACCCTCATGTCCCCCTGTCGCGCCCCGAGGCCCTCCAACACATGAAGAAAAACTTGGACATCTATGAGGAGCAGGCAGCCCGGGCCGCTCAGCAGGTACCGTCACAACAGGAAGAGACTTAACGAGTGTTTGATTTTTCAGTCAAAGAAACTGTTGTTTACTGTCGCTTTATAAAAAAAGCACAAGAGATGGTGTTGTGCAAAGAAATCATCAGAATCAGAATCAGAATACTTTATTGATCCCCGGGGGGGAAATTGGTTTTGTTACAGGCGCTCCGTGCAAAAGAGGAAATAGAAATACAGCGCGAATGGAAACAAGAGATAAAGATAAAGAAGATAAAGAAATAAATACAAAGATCTTCAAAATGTTACAGTGTCCTATAACTCTTATGAATCCAGAACAGAGGTCCAAAGTCCCAGTGTGAGCCCCAACATCAGGTCTGACCAATCACATGAACACAGTGAGATCAGAGATGTGGCCAATTCAGTCTGTTATCATTCTGGAAATCTGACTTCATGTCTTCACACTCACCTGAAGAACCTCTGTGGCTCAGACATGACATCAGTCAAGTGATCACTGGTGGTTTTACACAAATAAGGACTTTTATTGTGACAGAGTTCTGGGCTACAGTAGCTGTTTCCTGTCTCACCTCTCCACTCTGCCCTCATGTTCCCGCGGTCAGGGAGTCCAGATCCTGGTGTTTCCAGAAGATGGTATTTATGGTTTCAACTTCACCAGATCGTCCATCTCCGGCTACCTAGAGACCATTCCTGACCCCCAGCAGGAGAGCTGGAACCCCTGCACAGAGCCGGACACACACAACCACACTGAGGTGTAAAATCATACTTGTAGATTTTATTTTGGTGTTGATCGACATCCAGACATGACACAACTTCCAGAGCATTCAATCAAGCAGCACCCGTCTGAATACACATCAGATTCTTGTGTGGTTGTGTTTCACAGGTTCTGCAGAGGTTGAGCTGTATGGCCCGTCGTTACAACCTGTACCTGGTGGCCAACATGGCTGACCTGCAGCCCTGCCCCCTGAGGACAGACCCTTCCTCCTCCTGTCCCCCTGATGGACGCTGGCAGTTCAACACCAATGTGGTGTTCAGGTGAGACGTGGACCTTATAAAAGTTTAGCCAAGGTCCTGCAAGTGCACCAATTAGGGCACCATCTTCTACATGTGTAACTGTTCATGGTCTCTTCTTTCCCGCAGGTCCGATGGCCTGCTGGTGGCCCGCTACCACAAACAAAACCTGTACTGGCCTGAGGTGGCCTTTGACACGCCGCCACAACCTGAGATCATCACGTTCGATACACCTTTTGCTGGAAGGTTTGGCACAATGATCTGCTTTGACATCCTTTTCCGTGAGCCCACGATTACCCTGGTGGAGCAGGTAGATCAGCAGCCGCTCAAATTTAATACCCAAAATGTGAGTACGTTCCTGTTGGACTTGTTGTTTCTGGGTCCTTTTTAGGGTCTGCGTCAGTTCATCTACCCCACAGCTTGGATCAATATGCTCCCCCTAATGGACTCGGTGCAGTTCCAGCGGGCGTTCAGCTTGGGTGCCAATGTCACCCTGCTAGCAGCCAACCTACGTCATGATCGGAGGAAAATGGGAGGAAGTGGTATCTACACCCCTTTATCTGCCACCTACCACCACGCACAGAAAGGAGACCCGCAGGAGGGCAGACTGCTGGTGGTCAGGGTGCCAGTCTTAGACCCACTGTGGGTGAATCAGAGCGTGGCCTCAGAGGAGGGCGTAGTCAGGGAGGACTCCACTTCTTCTTCAGCTACAGACTCTGAAGCCTGTCACAAAGACAGCTGCTCTGATTCTCCTCCTTCCTCCCCCACCTTCATCGCATCCATGATGTTTGACCAGTATACATTTGTCCTCTTAAACGAGACGGAGGGGGAAGTGAAGGTGTGTAATGGCACATTTTGCTGCTCCCTCCAGTACCAGCGTTCACCTCAGAGCAGCAGTGAAGAGCTCTACGCATTGGGAGCCTTTGCAGGAACACACACTGTGAACGGACGCTTCGCCCTGCAGGTGTGAACGAGAAGAAGTTTGAACATTTAAAACTTCCTCATGAAACTCCTGATACATTTATCATATCTGTGTTTCAGGTGTGTGCACTAGTCCGCTGTGCAGGGTCGGACCCAACTTCCTGTGGACAGGAAGTTGAAGAGGCTGAGACTAAGATGGACTTCCTGTTGGAGGCGACGTTTGGGACCAAATATGTGTACCCGTCAGTTTTGGCTAGTAAGCTGGTCCTGGAGCAGCCAGAGCATCTGGAAACAGCTGCAACCGGCAGAGTGAGCATGAAACACTCCAACATGACTGCTGGGCTGGTGACTGCCTGCCTGTCTGGACGGATGTATCACCTGGACAGTGAATGAAGTACGTCAGGAGGAAAATACATAAAAATACATAATTAAAAGTTCAGTTACACATTTGACTTCTGTGATGTACACAGTGAAATAAAAAACAACAGGAAATCTCTTCATTATTACTGAATCTATAAAACATGTCACCACCTGCCTGACAGGAGCATTATTTATAATGTCTCTCTGCCACACACACACATTCTTCTACACACTTGTGCACACATTGTGTGAGTGTCTGCCATCAGTGTCCCGGTCCAAACGGACCGTCCCTGGTCTTTTCCTCAAGACAGCTGTGCTAAAAACACAGTCCACAGTCTGAGCTGGCTAGACCAGGCTTTCACCAGCAACAGGTCACTAACTGCAGTGCTTTGTGATTGGTATGCAAGAATTCTGAATATCTTATAACCTATATAGTAAAAGTGTGTGTGTCCAGCCTGAGCTTTGTGTGCAGCAGTCATGATGACAGATCTGATCTAAAGGTCTCTACACACCAAATTGATATCAGAGAACGAGCTGCGATGAAGCCTGACTGTCACTCCGCCTCACATCTCCAGAGTCTCGGCCACAAAGCTTCAGTTAAACACACCGCAGAGACGACAGCCGACAAGCTCACACGAGACAGGAAATACATCTCTGCAGTTGTGCAGACCTTTGGTTTAATGAAACAGTCGTTCATCTGATGCCGCTGTCGTTAATATAGCCGCTTCTAATCGAAATATGACGGATAACAAGTTTAAATGGCACTGGAGTCGAGGCGGAGGAGAGAAAATGAGGAGAAACCACGATGAAGAGTTGAAATCAAGGATACTTCGAGAACAGGCTCAACAGGCTTCTCTTTGCTTTTGTGCACTGATCCGCTCACAGTTTTCTCATCCAAGATCTACTTTCCACTTTTAATAACGGGAGTTTCATATATTAAACATTAATGTAATCAATGCACATTAATATTTACAGAGAACTGCTGAATTCCTTTCAAACTATTGAGAGTGACATGAGACCTGTGACCAGGTGGTGGCAGCATTAAAGTTTAGACTTTATAAACTTTATATATTAAGCGTTTGTAAAACAAAATAAATACATGAACTGAATAAAATCCCTGAGTTCTATTTTCACTCGGGTTCCTCTCATGCTGTTGGGGGGGGGGGGTCCACATTGTTAAGGTGCTTCCGGGTTGTATTCCTGCTGTTTCCGGTCTTGTGTTTTCAAAATAAAGGTTTTGTTTATGTCTACCTGCCAGGTTGCTGTGGAGGAGCAGCTGGTTCTGATCCAGCTGTGACAGTCCAGCACACGAGGTTTAGAAAATGTAAAACATGATCTGACACCAGGATCCTGATTTAAACTGAGTCAGCTGTTCGCCTCGGCCCTCTGGACCTTTGACCGCTCAGGTTCGGTGTTGTAACCACTCACAACACTCGCGTCTGTCAGGGAAGACACCATGTTTCTGCGTGTTGTCGTCTTCGTGAGTTTCTCTGTAACGTCGGCTGTTGTCCGCGCTGAGCCTGTTGCAGACGCCTCGTATGTCGCTGCTGTGTACGAGCACAACGTGATCCTGAACCCGGAGCCTCGGGTCCCCCTGTCCCGCCCCGCCGCCCTCACACACCTGCAGAGGAACCTGGATGTCTACGAGGAGCAGGCGGGCCGGGCCGCTCAGCAGGTATGTTCCGGACAAGAAGTGGTCCCGAGGTTCTGTTCAGCCAAAGACACAGTTCTGATGACTCACCTCATAAAGCACAGTCATGTTGATTGATTATTAATATCTGACGTCACAGTGTGCAGATGGACTACGGTGTCTCAGGAGGACAATTCAAACTGTCACATTATTACATTACGGTTCATTTTTAACTCAAACTGTAAGATCTCAGGTGAAATTTACTATAAATGACAGAATAATTATGAGTTACTTGACCCTGGATAATAATCAGAGACCTCGACACATGAGGGTCTTTCAGTCCTCTTACAGGTGTTGGGTTGGTGGGTGTGTTACTGTAAAGAGTCGCTGTCATCAGGAGCGGTTGTAGTTCTCTGTAGGATCCCTTAAAGAAGTACTGATGATGTTGAAGTTTAAACTACATCAGAATAATGAAGCTTGTCTCACCTCTCCACTCTGCCCTCGTGTTCCCGCGGTCAGGGAGTCCAGATCCTGGTGTTTCCAGAAGACGGTCTTCAAGGTTTCAACTTCACCAGATCGTCCATCTCCGGCTACCTAGAAACCATTCCTGACCCCCAGCAGGAGAGCTGGAACCCCTGCACAGAGCCGGACACACACAACCACACTGAGGTGCACATCACTGCTGATGTGGTGACACCACTGGGCTGCCACAGCCTCCGATCAGCACCAACCTTTGGATCTGAATCAGATTCTTGTGTGATTGTGTTTCACAGGTTCTGCAGAGGTTGAGCTGTATAGCCCGTCGTTACAACCTGTACCTGGTGGCCAACATGGCTGACCTGCAGCCCTGCCCCCTGAGGACAGACCCTTCCTCCTCCTGTCCCCCTGATGGACGCTGGCAGTTCAACACCAATGTGGTGTTCAGGTGAGACGTGGACCTTATAAAAGTTTAGCCAAGGTCCTGCAAGTGCACCAATTAGGGCACCATCTTCTACATGTGTAACTGTTCATGGTCTCTTCTTTGTCACAGGTCCGATGGCCTGCTGGTGGCACGCTACCACAAGTACAACCTCTACTTTGAGGACGCCTTTGACACGCCGCCACAACCTGAGATCATCACGTTCGATACACCTTTTGCTGGAAGGTTTGGCCTCATCACCTGCTTCGACATCCTGTTCCACGAGCCCACAGTTACCCTGGTGAAGCAGGTAGATCAGCAGCCACTCGAATGTATTACCCAACTCTATATTCTTTGGTTTGGTGTCTTTTTGTAACATCCACCTCTCTGGGCCCTTTTCAGGGTCTGCGTCAGCTGATCTACCCCACAGCTTGGATGAACCAGCTCCCTCTACTGGACACAATCCAGTTCCAGCGGGCGTTCAGTTTGGGTTCCAACGTCACCCTGCTAGCAGCCAACATTCGTAACGACCGTCTGATCATGACAGGAAGTGGTATCTACACCCCTTTGTCTGCCACCTACCACCACGCACAGAAAGGAGACCCGCAGGAGGGCAGACTGCTGGTGGCCAGGGTGCCAGTCTTAGACCCACTGTGGGTGAATCAGAGCGTGGCCTCAGAGGAGGGCGTAGTCAGGGAGGACTCCACTTCTTCTTCAGCTACAGACTCTGAATACTGTCACAAAGACAGCTGCTCTGATTCTCCTCCCTCCTCCCCCACCTTCATCGCATCCATGATGTATGACCCATTTACATTTGTCCTCTTAAACGAGACGGAGGGGGAAGTGAAGGTGTGTAATGGCACATTTTGCTGCTCCCTCCAGTACCAGCGTTCACCTCAGAGCAGCAGTGAAGAGCTCTACGCATTGGGAGCCTTTGCAGGAACACACACTGTGAACGGACGCTATGCCCTGCAGGTGTGAACGAGAAGAAGTTTGAACATTTAAAACGGTTTAATGAAACTCATGTCACATTTATATTTCTCTTTCAGGTGTGTGCACTAGTCCGCTGTGCAGGGTCGGACCCAACTTCCTGTGGACAGGAAGTTGAAGAGGCTGAGACTAAGATGGACTTCCTGTTGGAGGCGACGTTTGGGACCAAATATGTGTACCCGTCAGTTTTGGCTAGTAAGCTGGTCCTGGAGCAGCCAGAGCATCTGGAAACAGCTGCAACCGGCAGAGTGAGCATGAAACACTCCAACATGACTGCTGGGCTGGTGACTGCCTGCTTGTATGGACGGATGCATCACCTGGACAGTGAATGAAGTAGTTCGGCAAACATGTGTGTGACATAGATTTTAAAAGACGAGGTGGAAAAAAAAGCATCAAACAAATGATAATAAATAAATCAAAAACAAATATCTTTATTCATTCATTAGTTACTCTTTAAAAACATTGCACCAAGTAGCGTTCATCCTCTGACTGAAAGTTTCTTGTTCCTAAAAAGGCATTATTCATTTATTTATTTATTTTTCCCTCTCACACACACACACACACACACACACACACACACACACACACACACACACACACACACACACACACACACACACACACACACACACACACACACACACAGTGTCAGCCACTTCCCATCATCTCCAGTACAGTACATAGACATTGAGTAATTACAGCTTCTCAAGTTTAAAGTTCCTCAGGTTGCTCATTCGGGTCATCAATCCTCTCAGCCCTGGACCAAACATACAGTAAATGATTCTTACATCCTCCTGCTGTCAGAATCAGTTTCCACTCAGAATAAATTCATAGGATTCAATAATGACTTCCTCTCCTAGGAATTGAAAAGTGGTTCGAGAACAAAGCATTACCAATGTGACAGCCGTCAATGTCTTCCTTGATAGCTTGAAGAACTCTGAATAAAAACTAAAGAGTACAGAAAAACAGGAAAACAGTAATCAAGTTCCTGGTCCCGTAAGATTGTCCCACTAGTTTTACTTTAGACAGTCTTGCTAGAAAAAGAAAACAATCCTCTGAGCTTTCCTCCAGTTTATGCTCTTCTATTAATATTTGAAAGAAAAACTGCGAGATAGCTTAAAACCACTCCAGAAAGGACCAGCAAAGAGTATAGGCTTAATTTAAAAAGAGAAACATCACTTTATATTTAAAAAGACACCGGCCATGTTACTGACCATACAGTGATACTGTCTGAGAGAAATGTAGTGTGTATTCACCTTATTCTGTTTTCTACTACATCATTTCCACCCCATGAGTATGCACCTTGAGGAAACCAACATCTGGTTTAC
This sequence comes from Sparus aurata, assembly GCF_900880675.1. Taxonomy (NCBI): domain Eukaryota; kingdom Metazoa; phylum Chordata; class Actinopteri; order Spariformes; family Sparidae; genus Sparus; species Sparus aurata. The sequence continues at coordinate 19,982,524 of NC_044189.1, forward strand.
AGCAAGGGTTATTTTTAGATTTAAAGAGGCTTACCTAAAAATAATCAGCACACTGGCTCTATTTTCTCCCTCTTTGCTTTCCTTGTCAGTGGTCTATTAAGGCTCCTGAGTGGCTGGCTAGCCTGCCAGTATTGTGGGGCTCTGTCCAATAGCAGGAAAGTCGTCAGTATGTCTCTGAGTCTGAGTCATTCAGTTCATCGTCCCCAGAGATGGAGGACAGCGGGCGCTCTGGCCTGCAGTAGGAGGCGTGGTCAGGCCTCAGAGGAGGTGGGGTGTCAAAGGCCACACCTTTGGAGATGTGGTTGTTGGTGGGGTGGTGGTTGATGACTGTCTGAGTGAGAGAAAGCGCAGGGAGAGCTGCTATGGTGACCATGGGGGAGGTGGGCATCATGGAGTTGAGGATGAGCGCCAGGCAGTCGGCCACATCTCGGTTGGGAGCGCAGGACAGAGCTGGAGTGTAACCTACAGACAAGAAAGGAGCAACAGAGGTCACAACTCCCTTTAGAGGTACATCTGAAGAGTGAGACGAGTGCTACAGCGGTGAGTTGAAAGCTGACCGTTCTCGTCCACCGCCAACACACTGGCTCCTTTCCCCAGCAGCTCCTGGACGACCACCGTCAATCCCTTTCTTGCTGCTACGTGCAGAGGCCTGCAGGAGGGTGGAGGGAGATGAAATGTTAAAATAAATCCAGTCTGAATTAATTAGATAACTCAGCTCCACTGCAGAGTGTCTGCCTGCACTCCTGGCAACACTACATACGTCTGGAGAGCAGCATTGGTGCAGTTGATGAAGTTTCTGTCGCTGGTCTTCTCTAGAATCAACAAGGCACTCGTCTCGTGAGCCTGAGAAGAACAAAGTGAGGAGCAGTGAGATATTGAAAGTATAATCATAGATGTATAGCACAAATATTTAGTACAGACGACCAATTATAACCACTACTATTGCTATTGCTTTTCTTCATGTTATCACGCTGATATTTAACCATCTGGATCTTTTAATGTGAGCTGCAGTTTTGGAGATATTTGATTGATAAATAGAAGAAACAGAAGTCGTCATACTGAAAATGCCCAAAAAAACACATTTGAAAACTCACCAGCAAGGTTTCCTTTTAGAAATCGTGACCCAGTTAGTCAAGATAATCCACAGGTTATGCTGAGAGCACTCTCATGTAGGAACTATTTTCTGTCTACTGAACTACACCAGCCAACTGCATCCTAGCACAGAAGGAGGCTGCATCAACTCATGGAACAGAGGCTAACTAATCTAGCTAACATGACAGCTCAGTTTAGGAGGACGACTTTAATGTTTACATCCTGCGCCGTCATGTGCACGGGCCTCTGGTCCATGAGTAGATGCACACATCCTTCTGTGCAGTGATACCAAAAGAAAATAGTTCTAACTTCTGTGGGTTGAGAAACTGGGTCACGGTTTTTGGAGAGACATTGCTGTTGAGTTTTTTTGTTTATATATTATATATACAGTGAGGATGCAGAAATCAAACATAAAACAACGTAAGTGGATAACAGCTATACAGGTAAGAGGAAGAATATGCACTTCTTATTTGGGGTGAAGCGTCCCTTTAATACCCATAATTCACCAGGGTCAGTGAATCTGTAAATTGTTACCTTGCTGCACGCCAAATGTAATGCAGTGTTCCTGTGCGCGTCCTGTAGTGTCAAGTCTGCTTTAGCACTGCTCACCAACACCTCTGCAACACATGAGATGATTACATGTCAGAAAGTCATCAGAACCTTGTAGTAGTTCTGTGTGTCAGTGCGTGTACTGACCCACAGTATTGGTCTGTCCGTTTAGAGCTGCCATCATCAGTGGTGTCCTGCGCAAGTGTGTGTCGACCACATTGGCCTGGGCTCCGTGGCTCAGCAGGAGGGTGACACACTCCACATGGTCAGAAAAAGCTGCAGCATGAAGGGGGGTCCTGCACCGACACAGACACACTTAATGATGGATTGTGTTCAACTAGAGAGCTTTCACATAAACATGACGTCATTTAGGTCTCACCTGCCCTTGGAGTCAGTGGCATTGACAATGGTTGTGCCCATAGAGTCAATTAACATCTCAGCCACTCCCTCGTTATCATTCATACTGAAACACACAACACACGCCGTCATAGAACCTCAGTGCAACGTCTCCATACAAATATTCACTGGTACAGACGGACAGATGATCTTACACAGCACAGTGCAGTGGACTGAAAGAGTTGCCCTTAATCTTCTTGAACACCTCCTGGTCCAACAACACCTCCACACACGCATCGTATCCTAGGGAAAAATAAGGAGGAACTGATGAAGATTCTACTTTGCTGTGGCTTCATAAAGAACAGACAACTGTCCGTGTCATGGTGGGTTCCAGTACCGTTGTAGCAGGCCCAGTGCAGCGGTGTGTAGCCCTGGTTGTCAGTGAGGTGTGTTTGAGCATGTGAAGTGGTGGTGGTGGCCTGCAGCAGAGCGCCGAGGGCCCCCATACGACCGCAGGCAGATGCGAGATGTAGAGGGGAGCGGCCCCGGATGTCTCTGACACACACACTGGCCCCCCGCTGGAGGAGGGCCTCCACACACTCCTCCTGCCCTGTCACCGCCTGCGTCAAAGATTATAAAGAGAAAAGCATTAGAGACGATAAATAAATACATTATGATTAACGAAAATAAATAATGTTGTAGCGTTAGTAGATGTGTGTGAATGTCTGACCCCTCGGTGTAGAGCCGTCCTCCCCCAGCGGTCCTGATTCTCTACACTGGCTCCTTGGCTGAGCAGAGAGTACACACACTCTGTGTGTCCGTTCAGCACCGCCAACATCAGCGGAGTCCTGCAGGCGGTTTAAAATAAGTGTTTGTCATATTTCCATTTATATTTCAAATCAATCTTGCTTAAGTAATCTTCTTAAACAAAAGAGTAGCATAATAATCTTAATGAAAGCCTCCAGCCGCAGCCATTTTGTTTATGCAAACACACACTTACTGCCCACTGATGTCTTGTGCATCTACATTGATGTGTTGGTTGTTGTTGCTCATGAGCAGGCGCAGGCACTCTGGGTGGCCATTCGTAGCTGTAGCAGACAAACGCACACACATGCTAGGACAGGACTTATTTTTCTGTAGCAAATATATTGTTCAGTTTAAAAAATAATACAGTGAAGAAAATAAGTATTTGAACACCCTGCTATTTTGCAAGTTCTCCCACTTAGAAATCATGGCGGGGTCTGAAATTTTCATGGTAGGTGCATGTCCACTGTGTGAGAAAAATCCAGAAATCACAATCTATGATTTTCTAACAATTTATTCGTGTGATACAGCTGAAAATAAGTATTTGAACATCAACGTTAATATTTGGTAGAGTAGCCTTTGTTTGCAATTACAGAGGTCAAACGTTTCCTGTAGTTCTTCACCAGGTTTGCACAGACTGCAGGAGGGATTTTGGCCCACTCCTCCACACAGATCTTCTCTAGATCAGTCAGGTTTCTGGGCTGTCGCTGAGAAACACGGAGTTTCAGCTCCCTCCAAAGATTTTCAATTGGATTTAGGTCTGGAGACTGGCTAGGCCACTCCAGAACCTTGATATGCTTCTTACGAAGCCACTCCTTGGTTTTCCTGGCTGTGTGCTTTGGGTCATTGTCATGTTGGAAGATCCAGCCACGACTCATCTTCAATGATCTGACTGAGGGAAAGAGGTTGTTCCCCAAAATCTCACAATACATGGCTGCAGTCATCCTCTCCTTAATACAGTACAGTCGTCCTGTCCCATGAGCAGAAAAACACCCCCAAAGCATGATGCTACCACCCCCATGCTTCACAGTAGGGATGGTGTTCTTGGGATGGTACGCATCATTCTTCTTCCTCCAAACACACTTAGTGGAATTATGACCAAAAAGGTCCATTTTGGTCTCATCTGACCACGAAACTTTCTCCCATGACTCCTCTGGATCATCCAAATGGTCATTGGCAAACTTAAGACGGGCCTTAACATGTGCTGGTTTAAGCAGGGGAACCTTCCGTGCCATGCATGATTTCAAACCATGACGTCTTAGTGTATTACCAACAGTGACCATGGAAACGGTGGTCCCAGCTCTTTTCAGGTCATTGACCAAGTCCTGCCGTGTAGTTCTGGGCTGATTCCTCACCTTTCTTAGCATCATTGAGACCCCACGAGGTGATATCTTGCATGGGGCTCCACTCCGATTGAGATTGACCGTCATGTTTAGCTTCTTCCATTTTCTAATGATTGCTCCAACAGTGGACCTTTTTTCACCAAGCTGCTTGGCAATTTCTCCGTAGCCCTTTCCAGCCTTGTGGATTGTACAATTTTGTCTCTGGTGTCTTTGGACAGCTCTTTGCTCTTAGCCATGCTGAATGTTTGGGTCTTACTGATTGTATGGGGTGGACAGGTGTCTTTATGCAGCTAATGACCTCACACAGGTGCATCTGATTCAGGATAATACAGTGGAGTGGAGGAGGACTTTTAAAGGCGGACTAACAGGTCTTTGAGGGTCAAAATTCTAGCTGATAGACAGGTGTTCAAATACTTATTTTCAGCTGTATCACACGAATAGATTGTTAAAAAATCATAGATTGTGATTTCTGGATTTTTCTTTTTAGATTATCTCTCACACAGTGGACATGCACCTACCATGAAAATTTCAGACCCCTCCATGATTTCTAAGTGGGAGAACTTGCAAAATAGCAGGGTGTTCAAGTACTTATTTTCTTCACTGTAAATGTTGCTCATGTGATGTGAAGTGTGACATGATGTTTTTTGTGTCTGTCCAACTGTACGCATGTTTACCTGCAGCATGTATGGCTGTCTTTTTGTGTGTGTAGTCCCGGGTCATGGGGGAGGAACCATGGTGCAGCAGCAGGGAGACACACTCCTGATGACCCCTAGAGCAGGCCAGGCTGAGGGGGGTCCTGCCTTCTGGGCTGCAAACGTCCACGTCCAGCAGGGACGACAGGAGAACCTCCAGAGCTCCACAGTGTCCGTGGTAAGCCTAAATCAATGGAAAGCACACAACATCAGACACACTTCATTTATGTCTTATGGTAATAGACGTGGCAGACACAGTGAGATCCAAACACACACACACACACACATACACACACACACACACTTGAGCTCACCGCGAGGTGGAGTGGACTGACGGGGGCCTGGCTCTCAGAGTCACTCAGCGCGTCTGTTGCTGATGTCTCCATCAACTTAAATAAACAGATGGTTCATAAATATCTCATTTCAGTTGCAGGTTTGTACACTCACCAGCCACTTCCTCAAACTTGTTGCACAGACAAGGTCACACAGCTCAATGGCATCCAAATTTATTAAAGACAGTAAGAAGCAGTATGACTGTAAATGATTTTTGTTGTGTGCAACATTGACCTGCACTTTGTTATCTAAGCAAAAACAAGACAGATGAAGTTTCTCTTTAGCTCATCTGCCCACCAGATGGCCTAACCACCATGTTCCCCATCTGCCCAGCAGAGGGAGCTACCTGCAAACAATCTGAGTGAAGGCTCATTGTGTAACAGTGGAAGATGGAAATGTCTTCCTTACCACATCAAGAGGCGTCTCACTTGCCATCTGAAAACAACACAGACAAAGACTGTTTGTAATACCATGACAAGTGAACTTGTGTACTGTAACTTCCCTACAATTCTGAAACATTTTAGCATATGAAAGAGATCAGATTTCATTTGCATGATTTTTTGGATTTTCTGACTCTCTCCGTAAGACATGCAACATATCTTCGCTCTGTGCGGCAGCTGTACTCACCAGTTCCAGGCAGAGTGTGCGTCCGTAAGCTGAAGCATAGTGCACTGCACTGTAACCTTGTTTGTCTCTCACTGCTGGATCAGCATCGTTCCTCAACAGGTACTCCACACACCTGACAAAGACAAAAGACAAGAAGCCATCGTCTGACACTGAGGATTCTTTGATGCTCTATAAACTGTATCAGTTAAACGCAGAGCAGAACTTACTTCCCATCAGTATCCGCTGCAGCAGCGTAGTGCAGAGAGCTGCAGCCTCTCTGGTCCAGCTCATTGATGCTCGCTCCAGAACCCACCAGAGCAAACACACACTGGTAGTTACAGTTGGCTGATGCATAGTGTAGTGGAGTCCTGGGATGGTCAGAGAGTCAAATCAGCTATTACTTATCCAAAGGGCGACTTCATAATCTCCTACTCCCAAATGGTTGCAAAAGTCTAGCTCTGTCTTCATATCCATTTCTTTATATTCCTAGCATTCCTATGACATAAATTGATACTTGACTCACCTGCCAAAGTTGTCTTTCCTGTTAAAGTCTGCTCCGATGTTTAACAGCAGGTTCAGACACTCCAGGTTCCTGGTTGGACAGACAGCTGAACAATGACATTTTTGTTGACAAGTACGAGGTTTACACACACAGATGCACAGCTTTCTGTTTGTTATTAAATGTACTTAATAGAGAGGCTGAGAAAAGACACATCAAGGCCTTTAATAGGAACGATGACTCACCCTCCAGCTGCAGCAGCATGTAGACAGGTCCTTCCAAAGTCATCAGGGGTGTCTATGTCAAACCCTGTGCAAATATGCAATCAGCACCCATTAGGATGTCAACTAGGTGATTTGAGTGGCAAGAATGGAGTCAGCATGTATGTACCTGAGGACAGCAGCTTCCTGCAGCAATCTGAGAAGCCGCTGAGAGCTGCCAGGTGTAGGGGGAACATCCCGTGAATTCCTCTCCTAAAAAGATGGGAGGCAGAGAAGGCAAGTTATCACAGGACATGGAGGGAAAGATGTGACAGATAACAGAAAGAAACAAAAAAAGATGTTTTCTTGAGTTTAAACATCTCCAGTCGTCAGATTATTTGTCCTTCTCAGAACAAAAACAGAATATATTCAGTGAGAATAAAAGACAGGTGGTTAAATGTCAATTGCTACTCACTTGGCGGTGTTGGCTCCGTGTTTGATGAGTGCGGTGATGATGAGTTCGTGGCCACAACGAGCAGCGATGTGAAGGGCAGTGTTTCTGCTCTTGTCCTCACAGTCAATCTCAGCTCCTACTCACACATAAATCAAGTATTTTCATTAGAGCTGCAATGTTTAGTTGAAGAGTCAATCCAAAATGATAACCATGCTAACCTTTTTGGTAGCTGATTAACCATTTTCTAATGTTTTCCAGCAAACATGTCAAACATATTCTGGTTGCAGTTTCTTAAATGTGAGGATTTGCTCCTTTGCTTTGTCATTTATGACAGTAAATAAAGAGTCTTTCGATTTTGGACTGTTGCTTAGACAATAAAAGCAATATGAAGACAACACTTTGGGCTCTAGGAAATTGTGATGACCGTTTATTCCATTTTCTTTTAACATTCTATAGACTACGTGATCGGTTCATTGGTTATTCCTATTCATCAAAATACTCAGCAGATTAATTGATAATGGAAATAATTGTTAGTTGCAGCCCTGATTTCCATTAAAACCCATACATTTACATTCTCTGTCAGAACACACACAGTCATTTGCATTCAGACAGAAGGCAGACGGCTCACTCTGCAGACTCTTACCGTTTTGAATGAGGGCCTGCGAGCAGGAGAACCTTCCATGAGTAGCTGCCATGTGGAGGGGAGTCTTATTGTCCTTACTCTGGACGGATGGAGGGAGAGAAAGTGGAGGCTAATGATTTTGATATTGGTGTAGAGTACTAGTGTTGCAGTTTACATTAATGGTGAGCCTAATACTGCAGTGTTAGACAGCTCAGAATGAGCAGAAGCTATCTTAGACCCTTTTGTGGACCACATGCACACCCACACACATATTCCCCAAGCAGCTTGCAGCCTCAGGGAGCCCTCCCCTCCCCCTTCATCTTCCATATGGCCCGGCATCTTGACGCTGTGGGGACCTAATATCAGTTTCCATCACTGCTACCAAAGTGTTAACAACACTGTTGTGTCAACTTCATACTTGATTCTGGGCAGCATACACATTTCATGAGCTGAGGACACTTATGACAGGTGATGTACTCCACTTCAGTTCAATCAATATAATACCGTTTTCAGCTAAATTTGTGTATCTGCTTATAGACACACCCGCATGTTGATGTGAGCTCCGTGGGCTAACAGCAGCTCCTGGCACAGCGCCCCCTGGCGTGAGGAGGAAGCAAAGTGCAGGGCAGAAAAACCCCTCTCGTTCACCTGAAGCATGGTACAAAATAACACAATCAAAGACATGTAGTTGCCAAGAGAATGCCATCTCGAATAAGGAGACGCACACCTACACACCTGGTTGACATTTGCCCCTGCCTCAATGAGCTCACTGACCACCACGTCCTGTCCGTTGTAGCAGGCCAAGTGGAGAGGAGTGTTGCCATAGGCGTTCACCTCATTGACCTTTGCAAGGAGAAAAGACATCTATGTTTATGTATGACATGTTTGTCAGGCTTTTTTGCATTTTATTGACTTGGGAATATTTTACATAGATTGAGGTAGGTCAAAGAGGTCATGGCACAATAAATGCACTGCTAGTGCATGCATGTATGTGTGTGTGTGTGTACTGACGTGGACCCCGAGGCTCAGCAGGTAGTGCACTGTGCTGCTCATGCCACTGGAGGCGGCTGCATGAAGCGGAGTGTAGGCTTTTTTGTCCTTACAGTCAACTTCTGCTCCACTGGCCACGAGTAACTTTACCACCTCTAGGTGACCTGAAACAGATGAGGGAGAGGAGGCAATGAGTCAAAATCAACAAATTTAACCATCACAGAAAGCAGTGTGTATGACTAGGGAGAGACGTAGGCTTCAAAAAAGTGTGTTTGAATTAGACCAAGACATTTTAACTCACCCATGTAAGCTCCCCAGTGGATGGCTCTCCTGTCCTTCTTGTCAAATGCATTAATGTTGGCTCCTCTGGACAGCAGCAACTTCACCATCTGTCACACAAAGGCAAATTAGCTGGATGTTGACATGTCAATGTGTGTGTCTGAAAGAAACCAACCTCAACATGTCCACTGAAGGCAGCATGGTGCAGGGCTGTGCGTCCTACCCGGTCAGACACGTTGACATTGCTGAGCAGCGGGACCAAAGCCTCGGCACAGCGTACCGCCTTGTTGCTAGCCGCAACGTGGAGCGGCGTCTGCCAGTTCTTGTCCCTGGCGTTGACATCTGCACTGTGCTTCAGCAGCACTGTCACTGCATCCTAGATAGAGAATGAGAATGGGTCAGAGTGTGCAGACAGAGGGTTTATTTTGTAATAAGCCTCAGTGTTCTAACAAAGTATGTGAGAGTGTGTGCAGGTGGCTGTGAGTGGGTGGTTATAAAAGTCTCCGCTATTCTTAGGGGGCTTCAATGCCGACAATAGCACCAAGAGCGAGAAAAAACACGAGGGGCTATGTTAGTGTGGGCATGTTGCCCAGGCCCAAGCAGAATAGGTAGAGATTATAAAGGTTTATCCAACACCAGCACACTGCACAGTGGTTTTATAATTTCATCCCTTTAAGGTCCGAATGTACAAATCTGTAAACATGATCCCAGCAGCAACAATTCTTTTCACCTATACAAGATATTATATCTGGTATGTGTGTTGCTGCACCAACTCTGAAATGAAAGAAGTTTATTTTCTTTAGTGGGAGAGTCCTCTTAATAGTATTGAATTTGTCTATCAAACAGGGTTATAAGAAGATGTGATCATCTAATTGTTAGAGTTAGTACATTTCATTGCTTAGGACAAATAAGAGCATAGTCCCGTTATCACTGAGGGGCTGACCACGGAGCACACTGGCAGCAGTGTGTTTGTGTGATGTGTTACCTCACTACAAGAGGCGACAGCTCGATGAAGAGGAGTCAACCACGTGTTGTCTTTGGCATTAACTCTGGCTCCTAGGATGAGAAGAGAGAAAGAGAGAGAAAGATGGAAGAGAACTGTCAACAACAGAAACCTGTGAAAATGTTTCATCACTGAAAGATACTTTAAACGTCTTGTACCCAAGAAAAAGTGTAAATAAGAGTAACAATATAAAGAAATAAGTGTTTAAAAGGCTTTTTTCATGACTTATGGGAAAAGGGTGTTGTGAGCCAACAGTGCCTGGAAGATATAAAACTCCCATGATCCTCTTTGGCACAGCTTGGGGGTTAAAATAGCCCTAAAGCTGCACCTGTTGCTTGCTCTTCATGTTATTGAGAAACAGTGATCACACTCACACACACACACACACACACACACACACACACACACACACACACACACACACACACATACGCACGCTTGTGTTGCGACAGGGTTGGCCCCGCCTCCTGACGTGCTTAGCTTAGTTCACAGAAAGTCAAGCCGCCATCGACCCCGCCAGATGATTGATAAATCATCAGTGACCAAGAGAGTGTCACAGTCACTGAGCAGCATGTAAACTAATGAGGGACCAGCGAGCAACATATATGTAGGTGAGGGAGCTCAAACTGCAGCTGTAAAGTGCCCTTCTGTCGTCCCGTTTTTGTGTTTATTAATTTTTGACCATATGGCCTTAGTTTAGTACATTCCTCCCCAAAGGCATAGTGGTTATATCAGACTTGATATTGTACTGTTTATTCTTAAGACTATGAAAATGTAAATGACAGTCATAAAGGCAATGGTCTGTTGATCTTTACAAATCAAGATTTAGACTGTTAAAGTCTAACAATGGCACGTTCATCAGGGCTGAAAAAAGAAAATGTTGAATCAAAATGTACCAAATATACAAATCGTGACCTTGGAATCGAAAATCAAATTGAAATGTTGATCTGGAGAATCGTGACGAAGCCTATTGTGTTCCTATGTGCAACTGTCAGAAAAACATACCACCATCAATAAAAGAAATCGATATGTTTGGAGGGTAAAATTCTCATGAATCGGATTGTTTGGAACTGGTTCTATACTCAACCTGTTCTTGAGATGTGAGAATGAAAGAGATGAGGAACTGGCAGTACATTTGAAGAGTTCAGGAATGCATTGTGGGATTGAAGAGCATGGGGTAAGCTCTCAGATACCAAAGAAAGTGTAAATGAACCTGATCTTTGTTGGTTTCCTCTGTATTATGACGCAAATCTTACGTTTCTTTAAACAAAACAACACATTTAGGAGAGCTCGTATTGCACGGACACACAACTGAAAAACAGGACCAGATGGCTGCTAAACAGCCAATGTGGTCGGATGAGTAAGCTCTTCAGGAGAAACGATACTGTTGATATTTGTGTGAAAATGAAACTGAATGGATGGCTGAAAAGATTGAAAGATTAAAGGCTGGGTTGTGGTTTTACCTGAGAGGATGAGCAGTTCGATGATCTCAGCGTCCCCCAGATAGGCTGCAGCGTGCAGCGGCGTCCGCTTCTCATTGTCCTGACGGGAAAACACAGAAAAATTTAAGCATGTGGGTTATTTCTGTTTTTCATACACACATAGGCCTTCATGGTCACAGAAAATCATGATAGAGTGACATACCCCAAACAAAATCTATAGACATTACACAGCTACAGACCACAAGAAACATGACACTAGAGCCACAAGCAGAATACATGTTTCATGTATTCGCTTGCATTCTTCACTTCCCTCCATCACTTTACACACACCCTGCTGCTGCACCCCCACCTCTCTCTCTTTTAGTGCAGGAGACAGCAATCAACAGAGTGGGGCTATAAACAAATGTCATGTGACTGCAGTAGGCCTGGGCCAGTGTTGCTGACTCCAGCGTGATGACCCCAGCATTATGGGCCCAGGGAAAGACAGAGGCACAGAGAGAAAAACAAAGAGTGTGACGACAAAATGTGATGTTAACTGAGGAAATAGGCTGTATTAGGAGAGTGAAAGTGATGGGAGGCGTGAAAAAGGAGAGATATCAGGTGAAGGTGGTGTCCTTTGACTACAGGAGAGGGTACTGTTAGGAACAGTTCACGTTTCCTGCCCTGGATCACAACTATATAAGATTGAGAAGCTGCCAGAAGCCACTCTCAGTCAGTCACGCAATCGATAGGAACCTAGATCAATCATAGCCTGCTTGCTAACTGCTTCTCCCCTTGGTGTTTTCTTATATGGCACAGTGTGTGTGCGAAGCTTAAGTGTCAGGCTACGATCACAATACTAAAGTTTACAGTATATTGGGAGAAGAGTGTGATTTACCTGAATGTTGACATCCTCTTTCTTGAATATGAGGGAGCGAACTTCATCTGGGTCCACGTTGAAGATGGCTCTTAACAGAGACGGCTGCAGAGACCAAAAAAAGAAAAATAGATGAGGAAACGCTGATGTGCACTATTACCTACTCGATTTGCAAGGCAGTAATTTTCTATGCTGACAACTGTGTTATCACGGAGAGTTATGAGAGCTACAGAAGGGAGAGTCTCACGCACGGACACTATAATCCTGAGCTGGGGGAGAGCCATGCCTGTATATCACCAATTTGTTTACAACAGAAGCAGCTGCATCAGACCTCACATAAACACACGCATGAATGCACACACCATTCCATAAATGTGTGACTTGGTGAGGGTTAAAGCTGTGCTGTCATGCCACGTGGTGCAGGGCCAGCTGATAAGAATGTAAATAGTGTGGAAAAGATAAGAGGAAATGAGGAAGAATGACTAGGTAAGCCATGTATACTAAAGCATTTTCACTGTTTATTTGGGCAATTTAAACCGGTGACACAAGGTATTCTTCAGAAGAGATGATGAATTTCCTCAGAAGGAGGCTGCTGCAAAGGAATGAGATACAAAAACAAACTAACACACCTCTATGACACCGTCTATCACTTTAGTTTCATTAACTGTGTGCATGAATGTAAACGGCTGGCGTGAGCATGAGAGCATGGTGCCTGATACTGACTTGGAACTGTAACAGTGAGTCCATTCAAATCAAAGGTTAAGGGAAGTAACGCTATATTAAGCTCACAATTCTGTTCTTTATAGTGGATTCAAAATACTGTAGTCACGTCATGTTTTCATAATTATTTGTGGTTATCTATCCATCTATCCATTCATGCATCTTCTCCATTAGTACCTTAAACCTTGATTGTAAATATCAAAATGAAACTTTTTTTTTTTTCCCTACATCAGCACAGAAGCTTTTAATTGTTACATGAAATCCTGCAAAACATTTATTTTATACATTTAGTTCAATAGCTGATATTTGGTATTACAATATATATATTTGACAACAGCTTGACAACAAACAGCAGATCCATGACTTGTTAGTTACAGTGATTGTGAATATAAATCACTTTTTGTCACACACAGATCAGATTGACAAAGTAGTTTTACACAACGCTAATCCATTTATTCCATTACTTGATAGTTCCAGCAAACTGTGTTCTTGTTTTAATATGTCTGGATAGGTAATTGGTATCAGAATTTTGAGCAGATTGAAGAGATATTAAACGTAAATTGTGCTTTTCTTTGTGCAGCATCATTTTTGAAAATGCACTGACAAAGTAGACACACATAAGAACAATGACATGATGATGATGAATTAGGAGGTTTGAAGAGGCTTTGAAATTCCAAAGCCTCTCTAAATCACAGTATGTTCAATCTATCCAGCACTTAGTGCCCTAATAACATTTTGCAACATGCGCACCTCAGCTTTACCCCCAGCAAGGGCTGCCAAGTTGTATCATTCAGTACTACACATGTACTATGATGTGCATCTGCTCAGTAGTCTCTGTTTTCCCCATCCCTCTCTCATTCCATCACAACTAAAAATAAGTCAGGTTGTCAGGCATGTAGGCGTCTGTCCCGTGCCTATTACACTGATGACCACGACAACTATTTCAGAGATCTGAGAAGGTAGACGCAGACTACGAGCACAAACCCCGTCATCAGAGCCGGCTTCCCCCCCCATCTCCTTGTTCACTTCAAAGAGCAGCTTTCACAGGATGAAAAGTCGCACTACCATGTTTCAATGGTGGGCTTGCCCTTTATTACAGCCAACAAAGGCCCAGGCTTTACCGATAATCTATACAAACCAGCAGCCATCTCATATGGCAGGGCTATATTGGTGATTATATTAGTGCTATATTTAGCGCTGGATGGCGAGTGTTGGCAGTGCATTGTATTGTCATGCAATAAGACATAACTATGCACTTCAACCAAAACTTCAGGCCAGGTATGAGTGAACCGGTCTGTTTAAAGCCCTGGTGGATGCTGTCATTCATACAAAACAACGCTGCTGAATCACACTTAGCTAGCTTGATTCAATGAATGACGAACCAAACAGAAGGACCCGTCTCACCTTGTCCTCCTGAGCAGCAGCCCTTCGAGAGGCATGATGGGATCTGCGGTCTGGAGATGATTTGGGCCGAGGAGGTGGGGGCGAAGAAGAGGGCTCATCCTCCTCCACCTCCTCAAGCACCACGATACACACACGGCTAGCCCGCTCCGACCGCATCAGGAACACAATCACACACACACTCTCCCACACACACACATAAATACACTGTGTTCCCTCTTACATACGGACACGAATAAGGAGCACAAAGGTCAGCAATAAATCCCATATACCGAGTGGCTTCCTTGTAAACAAACACTGCACGTCTTCATGTCAGATCCAATGTGAAATCCAGTCTGTCCTCTATCTGTCAGTGTTGCTTTGCAGCATGTCTCCTCTCCTCCTCTCACTAACCCACACTCACACTCTCTGTGTGCAGCAGTAGCGGAGACAGCAGGGAATTCCTCTGCGTAATGGTGGCGGTAAGCGGCATGCGGCAGAATGAGCTTGGGCTGCCTAGCAGCACACAGGAAGCTACATATCCTCGCTGTGCTGCAACCAGGAACACACACACACACGCTCACACACACACCCCCACACACACACGTCAGATGCAAACACACACAGAGACCCTGTGATTAGCGTGGACCGGGGGCCGTAGCAGCCAGTGTATGAGTGGGCATGCGTCGCTCGTTTCAGGCAGACTGCTGAAGCCAGCTCTTTCAAGAGGAGAGACAGTGAGGGAGAGGAGGGGGAGGGGGAGACAGGGGGGAGAGAGGGAGAGAGAAAGTGAAAAGAAAGGGGAGGGGAACAGCGATGAAAGGGGAGAGAGAGAGAGCAAATAATTGTAGGCAGGTACCTACTGTGGAGCACTAGAAAACAAAGAAACCTGAGCATGAATGGAGCAAAGGACAAAGCGATGGAGCGAGGGACACCAATGGGTGCAAACTGGTTACAGAAAGTTAACTGAGAAACAAAGTGAATCAAAATAAAGAATGTAAAAAAACTGAGATAGAGAGAGAGTGATGCAGAGAAGAGGAAAAAAGTTATATCAATGGCAAAGGAAGAGCGAAACACTGGATATGTGCCATATTTTGATTCCCAATTGTTTTCAGGTAACTTACTGTATAGTTCAGACCATCGACGACCCATGAGTTCACTTACGTTTAATAACAAAAGCGTAAGTGGCATGGTGATGATACAGTAGAGAATGATTGCGCAGCACTATTGATTCTTTACTGAAAGCCCAGCATCCAGTGCCATGTTGTTTGTTGAGAGCTTCAACTCTGTCCTGAATGTTTACTTCTGTCTGCAGTGTGATTTTATTAACCAGGTTTTCTGGTTCTCATTGTAATCCATTCAACAAAGCTCTGATGTTTGGTATTGAACATTTATAACTAATAGTGTGAAGTCCTCCAAGGGCATGGCCAAGCTTGAAAAAAAAAGCTGTAATGGTAAAAACAAAACCATGTGCACTGCACTACAGTGTCCTACTAAACAGGACTTCAGTAGCCTCCACTGTCATAAAGTTGGTGCTAAAATAGACGTTGCCATTCCTTCTAAATGTGAGAGAATAAAAGAAAATGAATACCAGACGTGTGTGTGTGTGTGTGTGTGTGTGTGTGTGTGTGTGTGTTTGTGTGTGTACGTGTATGTTCCACTATCCCTTTTGGTGTATCGGTGGCATAGCTTCAGAAGTCCCCATCTCCTCATTATAAAACTGGAACAAACTGGCTTCGCCAGAGAATGTGAGGGTAGCTAACAAGACCAGTCTGTGCGTGCATGTCTGTGTGTGTGTGTCTCGGTCTCCTTCATATTCAACGCGGATCCTAAATAGAGCAATCTTGCCAAGCCACACAACCCCATTAACTGCAAGGGAGGGATGTAGGGAGGGAGGGCGAATGAGGAGATTCAGTTGGATGGAGCCTTTCTGCAGGCCTAAATTTTGAGTATAATGGATTTACCATTTATAAACTTAATATGAAACACAGCTTAACAAGCATTCTGCTGCTACAGCGAGTGAGTTGACGTTACAGATTTGCTCTAAAGACGCAAATAAAGAATGATGTTTGGGAAGAAAATTACATAAGTGGGACCCTCTCAGGAGCGTAGCCCAGAGATGTTTACAGAGCAGAACTGTTGCCATTTCCCAAACAGAAATTAGTCTCTCTGTGAACTGTGTGTATTCACAAGTTTCAAGATGTAAGCACGACTCAAAAGCATAGTCAAACATGTGGAATAGGCAGGTAAACACATAAAGTATGGAGTGACTGAAGTTCAGATGAGAATCCCTAAATACAAGACAACAACAACTGAGGAAAAATTGCGTTGTGTTGGACACACTGCCACACATATGCTTTCAAAAGGCAGGCAGAGCTCAAAGGCCTGCTGTATTTCTGCTGAGCTGGTGCTCCTCCAGCAATGGGACCAGCGCAGAAGGTGAACCTGATCTCACTGCAACACCATGAGGATGCAGGCCCGAAAAATCCCAACACAACCTAAAAGCTTTACTCCATGAAAGACTCAACGTGCCACTGGGACATGTGTAAGTGAAAGTATGTAGCCTGCACCGACCTCTGCTCTGACCCTGCCACAGGATGCACTTTGTGTAATGTAATCCCAGTCCAGACACACAAAGGCCGGCGCATGTGGGTCCAAGTGTGGGACACTCACACAGACAGCAGTACAGCCTGTCTGATATACGGGTCAGTGGATACTGGCCTGTCACAGATATCTGTATCAGCGTACACGGTGTCCAATATGTGCCGATTTTTTTTATATGTTATGATTATTAAATTCTTAGTGAAGATTACAGTTTCAGTGTTCAAAATTCATTTTGGATGATGAAGTTTATTGGTAAACTGTAAAATACCTTGTTTGACAACCTCTATCAAGGGATCATTGCAAAAAATATGTGTCTATGTCTATATTCTGTGCATATTAGAATATCAGGCGATATATAAATATTGAAATGTGTTTGCTCCCCAGTATTGGGAACAGACCTAAACATCCAGTATTCATCAGGCTCTAGAAAGCATCAGTGAAGATGCTAACAATTACAGATTTATTTTCAGAAACTTTTCGAGATCAAGAGAGGATGTGCTGACATCACATGCATGGTAGGCACACTCTGAATGACACAACATGTGAGCCTTTAAATGCTCTGAGTGACCAACAGTCATTCACTTACATAGATCTGAACTGATAAAAGTAAAGTTTAATGCATCAAAATAAACCCTGATATAAAACTGACATCGATATGCATACCAAATTGTGACAAACAAGCTTCAGGCCCTACTTTTCATTCAGTTTGAGTCATATCCCGATGTTGTACTTATAATGCTGTGTACTGGGACACTGACTCAAGTATTCTAGCTGAACTTCAGTCATGATGCCTCATTAAATAGATAAGCCTGACAGTTCAGACCTCAGGCAGTTGCTCTGTAAGTATACTGTACACACTTTACTGACGCACAAACAAGATGTTTCATGGTGCTTAGAGGCTCCTTGACTACCAGCTATTTACAGTATGTTGCTGATTAAGCATCATGAATAGGTCTGAGAAGCTCTGAGCAAGTAAACACAGAAGAAAAACTATGCACTCTCTTGTATGCATGACATTCTGTTTTACTGAATGTTTTCTCTTAAATGCATCAGCCTTCTCTCTCTTCATATCCATAGCCACTCTGCATGCTCTACAGCTAATGGATGCCCCCTACAGGACAAACCACTGAGACACTCAGTCCTGTCCCCAGTCCAGCCCGGGTGGGACTATTTTTGTCCAGTTGTCTGTCAGCCAGCACTATAGAGAACAATGGAGAATAGAGAGGGGGATCTAATCACACACACAAACTTCCGTTTGTTGCGTTCGTGCCGGCTGCCCGGAAGACTGGTCAGACCAGGACAGGCCACAGAGCTGCACAATCATTGACCTACTTTGACTGAAGTTCAGATTTGAACCAAAATCCACAGCTACAAAACTAAGTAGTTTTAAATTAGAGGTTGACTGGTGACTTTTTTTATATCGATACAAGTAGCCAAGGAGACCAATAACTGATATTCAGAATGGATAAACATCTGTAGTAATTAAAACCTGTGTGTCAAACTATAGAATAACCAGTGTCAGGAAGAAATGAAATACAATTTACTCTCTGTACTAAAAAACTATTCTGAGGTACTTGTGTTACATTTGAGTATTTTAGTTTTATTTTACTTTGTACTTCCACTCGTATTACACTACATTTAGAAGCAAATTTTGTAATTTGTCATTTATACATGTTAGTAGTTACTTTGCAGATTAGTTGTGACGGGTAAACAATCTAGTTTGCAATCAGAAAAAACTAAAAACTTTGATTTCTATAATTGGAAAACAGCTGAATATTAAATCCCATAATCGGTTTATCCTCACTTTAAGTCAGAAGATTTGTATTCCTGGCAATTACAAAATAATTTCACTGAATTTATTATATATATGTTAATATTAATATATAATATTTGGTCACTTTTGCCTGATAATTAAATGATTAATAATTCAAATATAATAATTTCTCTCTACCTATCAAGTAGAGATAGATTTACTTCACTCACCAGTGAGAGAACTAGAGACTGACTGTTGTTAGATGTGACAATGTGGCAGGTGGTGTAGGCTCCCAAGTTTTCAGCTGTGGTCATGAATTAGAGACTTTCCATAAACTTAAATCAGTGCTGGGAACCGACAGCAGCGACTGTCTGTTGAATTCAGGGTGCAAGAGCAACATTTTATGTCCACCTGCCAAATGGCTGGGGGTATGTTCAAGCTTTCCGGCCACTTAAAGGATTACCAGTGTTTTTTGTAGAGCCTGGTGGATATGTGAGTTTTGCATCTATTTCGAGCATCTATTGGGATAATTCCTTGTGAATTATCCCAAGAAGTTTATGCTTGGGATGCTTCGGAATCATTCATTTCCCAGTGAAGTTTACTGCCTCAGTGTACTAACGCTGTTTAAGACTGTCAAGATCACTGATTAACTCTAAAATATTTTGCCTATATTACTCATCCTTTTCACAAGTTGTTGATAATCACACCGCAGAAAATACGTACATTAGTCAATAAACTGACATTGGAGGTTTTTACTTGCCAATAAAGGCATCGGCCCCAAAACTCCAGCATTGGCTGGGCTCTGAAGAAAACACTATTAATTCATTAAGTGGCTGGATTAAGATTAAGATTTGAACATTCACTAGCTGTTTGGCCAGTGGACAATAAAGTCACTATTGCACACTGATTGTAACATATACTGTCAATGTGATTGGCTACACTTCACAAAGTGGGCCAAAAACAACATGTAGAGCCTATTTCTACCTTTTCACCGATTTAGCCACTACAGTTACCTGTGTATCGCTGCCATTAGTTCCCAGCAGTGTTCGTAACACTTAATTTAAGCGTGTGGAAAGTGTCCAACTCATGAGCACAGCTGGAGACTTTAGAGCCAGCACCACCTGCTATTTTAGTCTGACAGCCCTTCTTATCTCCAGCAACAGGTGACTGCCCACAGCTGCCCCGGAGCAGGGCGCTGAAATGAACAGCTGACAAAACACACTCCCTGAGCTCAATATCGGCTCGCAGTCAGTCTCTTAGTTTAATTCTTAAACATGCAATCCAATTCGAGACAATACGTCTTACTAACTTTACTGTATATCTCTTATTCTCTCTCGCATGAGTTCAAACTGCTAACATTAGCAGGGAGTTAGCCACCCTGTTGATCTCGTAGCTATCCAGCTGTGTTCACCGGTGCATCACCACCACAACAAGAAGCAACAAGCAGCAACAATCAAAAACACCCACGAACACTGACAGACCGCCGTGTAAGCATCCATTTGACATGGATCGCAGCGTTTAAACCAAGCTTTGTTAAGTAAACGTAAAGCAACAGGTGACATTACGTCAGCCCTCCCATTAACTTGTTTTCAGTTAACTGGTCACCGTTAGCTAGTTAGCTATCATGTCGGTTGACTCAACGTAAAACGATAGCAAGCACAAGCGACATTAACTTCAGCATTAGACCTTTATTTTTAAAACTTCCTGCTCCAGGTGAAAGTAGACATGGATTTAAACTCTTAGCTGTTTAAATGTTTGTAACGCTGAGATATCAATGCAAAGGACAGTCGATGTGTAACGTTAATCCTGCTGTCTGAGACAGCAGACTGGTGGCACCTAGCAACGCGTTAACTTTACGTTAACCTACATGTTAGCTAGCTAGCGTTAGCAGCGTCGACGTTACCTGGTCTTGTATCTTCAACACAGCCATATTCCCCGTGTAGCACTAAGAAGCAGCCAGAAACTCGCCCGGGAGTTACTGTAAATGAACCGGGGGTGGAGGGTGGCGGGGGGCGGGGGACAGGCTCTCCGGAGCGGAGTCAAACGGTGCCGCTTCCCCCCCTCTTCCTTCCTGCCGTGGACAGAGTCACCGCATCATCACGGGACAGATGACAGCCCGGGAAACTTCAGGAGCGGGCAGCGAGGAGCCGCACGAGCGCAACAGCAGACATCAGTACCGACCGCTCAGACACGCTGATTGGCTGCAGGGACAGTCCATTCATCTGCACCCACATTCAGACAGGACAGTGTAATGCTCCTTTAATGTCTTCATCATACTCTTTCCACCAAAACACACAATATTCAAACTCTGACTCATGTCAACATCATTCTTCAGGTTTATTTGTAACGTTTCCAATTATTGTTGTTATTATTATTAATAATAATAATAATAATAATAATAATAATAATGATAATATTTTATATGGAAGAGGGTCGTTAAAATGAGACAGGTCTGCATTCCCTTTGTGACAGAGGTGTGCTGCTTTTAGTGTCACTATGATTTGGTTTTGGTTTTTTCATGAATATTATCACAGTTTGAAATGCGGAGTTGGGATTCCTGGATTCAGTAATTAGCCAACACCCTAGTCAAAGTGAGTATTTAGTTTAATTTAGGTAAAGAATTGATGAATCATTCCCTGACTGCATGTTCACCAGGGTTCTGTGGTACTGGGCCCAGTGGAGCCCCCTCATACAAGTGTTGGCCACCACACTCTTGAATGCCTGAGAGCTGCATATATATATTGTGCTTCCCAGTAATGCATGCATTGACATTCAACATCAGGTACTATCCATTTACAGTCAAGCAATAATGAAAATAGGCTGAATGGTGCCTTCACCCTTCTACAGTAGATTTCTGGGATGCTGTTCACACCACTGAAGGGTGAAACCTAATAGGTGTTGTCTCTCATTTCCAAACTGATGACAGATGAAAAAATATAAGCAGGAAGGATATGAATAATAGTTTTACTGACGTGTACAAAAATTGCATATGAATAGCATATTATACATCAAAGAGAAAACTGGATCACAAAAGGGCTGTACTGACTGGGTCACCTTTATACACAGAGCCGTGTTATAGCTTTGAATGCTCACAGAACAAACATGTCTGAAACTATTGATACCTGCAAGTTTGGCAGTTTTTCAAGCAGAGCCTGGGTGTAGCTAGAAACAGGAAGGACAGGAAGTATGAAAACAGTCCTGTCAATATCCAAGTCCACAACATGTAACTGCATGTAATAAGATTATCCCCAGAGGATACAGTGGTATTCTCTAATCCAAGTCTGATACATTGGGTATTAAACGTAGATGGGAGGAGGTGGTGAACTTTGATATTTCAGACGAGGGCTGGTAAGGAAAATGCTGAGTGCAATGGAGCTCAGCTTTAAACTACATGGACAGATTCTGCAGGGAAATAAGATTTTTTTTTACACCTTTTACAAAAACAACACCTGGGTGACTGTGGAGATAGCGTGGGATAAATGAAGCCAAACTCATTTTTGTTCATTATAAAAGAAAACCTCTGGAAGAGCCACACTTTGAAATGGATATCGAACACGCTGCAAATCCACTTTGACTTAAATCGATACTATGAACCGTGATAAATAATAGATAATAAAACACTGAACAGACTGCCGAGCACTTGGACTGGCTTATTCCTCCCATAAACTGAACTAGTATCTCTCACTGAACAGATTTCACTGCAGTGGATCAGATGCTGATAATCACAGCAGCTTTGTATGTCTGTAGCAACTCGACCTTCTGTGGATTTACAGCCGATGACATCACATGACATTTAGACCCTATGGTCTGTGCAGTCTTATATGCTTTGTCAGACGAAATGTATTAGAGAATTGTCTGCCACATATACCACATTTGTTTCCCCTAGTGTGGCTTTGAAGATGCTGGATTAATCTCAGTCTGGACTCTGAACGTTTTCCACAAATTCCACAGATAGGGTTTTTATCCCCCGAGTGTGTGTGAACGTGTGTCCTCAGCATGTACATGTTAAGGAAAGTCTTTCCACAGGCTTTACAACAGTGACGGTCTGTGGGACTCTGACTGTCAGGGAACTCTGTTGATTTCTTTACATTTGAGTGCTTTTTCCTCTTTGAACTGGGTGCGTTTAAATGTGAAGGTTTGCAGCTCTTCTTCCAGTCCTCAATCTTTTCTTCAGAGCTGTGCTGATCACTGTTGATTGTTGATTGGATTGGAGCTTGAACATAACTTCCCACAGAGACAGTCTTGATTGCGGAGCATTGGCCGTGATCCACACCAACACCTTTGGGCTTCAATTGCTCTGTGGATAAAGGAGACGTTTAAAAGTTTAACAAGTTTTCACATGCAGTAAAAGGGACTTAAGCATGTGATGCTCTTCCACCAGACCTTCTCTCCAAATTTCCAGTTTCTGTTTGTCTTTGATTTGAAACAGCACTGGGGACTGCTGGTCCGGACTGTCATGGTTCTGCAGACACCAGGGTTCAGAGCTCAGGGGAGCCCCCTCCTCAAAGACAGCCACAGGGGTCTGATTGCTTTCTAAAGAAAGGGCAGAGCAATGTGGTTTTTTTTCGTTTGCAGTCAATGTGCACAACTATTACATGTGGCTGTAGCATCTTTACTGCAGTACCCCGAAGAAAAAACAAAAGATAGCAAGTACTATGATTATCCAGGAGTTCCTTAGAGTATGCAAAAAGGCATTTTGTTGAAGTGGTTTTCATTATTAAAATGAACTAATGTCAGTATACAAAGAGCCCCAATTTGCAGTCAAAACTATTCTTAAAGACACAAAACACTGGGTTTTTGCTCAGAACAGAAACGTGGTATGATTTAAGTCAAAAGTTTGACTTAAATCCCTTCATCTTGGGTTTGTCACAAACTGTTTGTCACAAACTGCCTGCTAATGCTCCTAAAACCTGAATAGTATTGACATATCCCACGTGTCCTCATTGGAAAATAGTATATTCATAATAAGGACAAAATTGTCATAGTTGGATTAAGAGTGGATTATTTGTGTGAATGTAAATGCAGTCACTGTATATGTAAAGGCACGTATATCATAATAATGTATTACTGCTGCATTATTGTGTAGAGAATGAATACATAGTTATGCAATCAATGCATTTGGGTTATTTTTGTACTTAGCAAATAATTAGAATTACTTCTAAATTGTGTTCATAGCATTATTCTAAAATGTACTAAAACTAGAAATTCATGATTTGGAACAACTGAGAGAAATCAGACCTGCTGCACACAGACATACTGACCTTCATCTTGGGTTTGCTGCAGTAATATGTAATCTGTGAAGTGAACAGACACAACAGTACGTCATCATGTCAACGATTACATCAGTCAGTAAAGCAGAACTGACAAAATTAAAGAAAGGAATTAAAAATAAGAGCAAAGTCAAGAGAAAGCAAATAAATCATACGTACGGTGTTGTTTAGACAGGTGCATCTCAAAGTTACATTTCCGAAACAGGATCTTCCTGCAACAGGGGCAGTGCCAATGACTTCTGCCCTTCTGGATCTTGTCTTTGCACCTACATGGAATGACAAACTGCTCTGGAAAGAGAAATGATGGCAGCCTTCTTTAATGTCTGGATGCTTATAAGAATATTGTTTGAACAAAGTCTCATATTCCATTTTAATTTCGTATCAACCTCACCTGTGCCATCCACAACAAAATGAACAGCAGATAGAAAATGCTTTTTCACCAAATGTTTCTCAGAGGCTTGAACACTCCTGATGCAGAAGGGACAGTTGTCATCGCCTGCAAACTTCATAAAGTCTGTCTGTGAAGTGAAGACACACTGCAGGTCTGGAAAAGAATTAAGATCGGATTTAGGTACTTTACAAAACATTACAGTAATTAGTGCACTGATTAGACTTACAAGGCACTTAAAAATCTTGTAAGGAGTAACTGAAAAATCTGTGTTACTTTTAGGATGGAGGAAAGACAACTGATGGTTAGCACAACACGACTGGATTAACATCTTGAAGTCGACAGCAAAAATATACATTAACTGGCTGACTGTGATACTGATTGAGACTCTTTCCTGGCAGGAATTATATTATTTTGCTTTCACAAATTCATAACATTATGTTGAGCGTCATGGAATTCAATGAATTTTAGGAGGATCATTTTTTATATTACTGATATCTTACCACCGGAAGTATGGCGGGGAGGATCTCTGTGCCTGCGAGGACGAGGAGTTGGATCTGATGCACAGGGGCTGGCATCATTTTTGACAGCTGGAGCTGTTGAAGATAAAAAATAAAACAGCTTGTAACAAAGAACTGGGAGCACCAATGTATTGAAAGAAATCTAAAACATAGCTTTTAAATAGATGCTCAAAACTTGCAATATTTTTGTGCCATTGGCAGAGTGAGAATGACATGAAGCCATGGTCCCGACATGAAGCCATGCTCCCGACATGAAGCCATGCTCCAGACGTGAAACCACGGTCCCGTCATGAAGCCATGCTCCCGACGTGAAACCACGGTCCCGACGTGAAGCCATGCTCCCGACGTGAAACCACGGTCCCGACGTGAAGCCATGCTCCTGACATGAAGCCATAGTCATGATATGAAGCCATGCTCCTGGCGTGAAGCCATGCTCCTGACGTGGAACCACGGTCCCGACGTGAAGCCATGCTCCCGACGTGAAACCACGGTCCTGACGTGAAGCCATGCTCCTGACGTGGAACCACGGTCCCGACGTGAAGCCATGCTCCCGACGTGAAACCACGGTCCCGACGTGAAGCCATGCTCCTGACGTGAAGCCATGCTCCTGACACGAAGCCATGGTCATGATATGAAGCCATGCTCCTGACGTGAGGCCATGATACTGACGTGAAGCCATGCTCCCGACATGAAGCCATGCTCCCGACGTGAAACCACAGTCCCGACGTGAAGCCATGCTCCTGACATGAAGCCATGCTCCTGACATGAAGCCATAGTCATGAAGCCATGCTCCTGACGTGAAGCCATGCTCCTGACATGAAGCCATGCTCCTGACATGAAGCCATGATACTGACGTGAAGCCATAGTCATGAAGCCATGCTCCTGACATGAAGCCATGATACTGACGTGAAGCCATAGTCATGAAGCCATGCTCCTGACGTGAAGCCATGCTCCTGACGTGAAGCCATGCTCCTGACGTGAAGCCATGCTCCTGACGTGAAGCCATGCTCCTGACGTGAAGCCATGCTCCTGACGTGAAGCCATGCTCCTGACGTGAAGCCATGCTCCTGACATGAAGCCATGCTCCTGACGTGAAGCCATGATACTGACGTGAAGCCATAGTCATGAAGCCATGCTCCTGACATGAAGCCATGATACTGACGTGAAGCCATAGTCATGAAGCCATGCTCCTGACATGACGCCATGATACTGATGTGAAGCCATGCTCCTGACGTGAAGCCATGCTCCTGACATGAAGCCATGCTCCTGACATGAAGCCATGCTCCTGACATGAAGCCATGCTCCTGACATGAAGCCATAGTCATGAAGCCATGCTCCAGACGTGAAGCCATGGTCATGACGTGAAGCCATGCTCCTGACGTGAAGCCATGCTCCTGACGTGAAGCCAAGCTCCTGACGTGAAGCCATGCTCCCGACGTGAAACCACGGTCCCGACGTGAAGCCATGCTCCTGACGTGGAACCACGGTCCCGACGTGAAGCCATGCTCCCGACGTGGAACCACGGTCCCGACGTGAAGCCATGCTCCTGACGTGAAGCCATGCTCCTGACACGAAGCCATGGTCATGATATGAAGCCATGCTCCTGACGTGAAGCCATGATACTGACGTGAAGCCATGCTCCCGACATGAAGCCATGCTCCCGACGTGAAACCACAGTCCCGACGTGAAACCACAGTCCCGACGTGAAGCCATGCTCCTGACATGAAGCCATGCTCCTGACATGAAGCCATGCTCCTGACATGAAGCCATAGTCATGAAGCCATGCTCCTGACGTGAAGCCATGCTCCTGACATGAAGCCATGCTCCTGACATGAAGCCATGATACTGACGTGAAGCCATAGTCATGAAGCCATGCTCCTGACATGAAGCCATGATACTGACGTGAAGCCATAGTCATGAAGCCATGCTCCTGACATGAAGCCATGCTCCTGACGTGAAGCCATGCTCCTGACGTGAAGCCATGCTCCTGACGTGAAGCCATGCTCCTGACATGAAGCCATGCTCCTGACATGAAGCCATGATACTGACGTGAAGCCATAGTCATGAAGCCATGCTCCTGACATGAAGCCATGATACTGACGTGAAGCCATAGTCATGAAGCCATGCTCCTGACATGAAGCCATGATACTGATGTGAAGCCATGCTCCTGACGTGAAGCCATGCTCCTGACATGAAGCCATGCTCCTGACATGAAGCCATGCTCCTGACATGAAGCCATGCTCCTGACATGAAGCCATAGTCATGAAGCCATGCTCCAGACGTGAAGCCATGGTCATGACGTGAAGCCAAGCTCCTGACGTGAAGCCATGCTCCCGACGTGAAGCCATGCTCCCGACGTGAAGCCATGATACTGATGTGAAGCCAAGCTCCTGACGTGAAGCCATGGTATTGATGTGAAGCCAAGCTCCTGACGTGAAGCCATGATACTGATGTGAAGCCAAGCTCCTGACGTGAAGCCATGCTCCTGACGTGAAGCCATGCTCCTGACGTGAGGCCATGGTCATGATATGAAGCCATAGTCATGAAGCCATGCTCCTGACGTGAAGCCATGGTCATGATATGAAGCCATAGTCATGAAGCCATGCTCCTGACGTGAAGCCATGGTCATGATATGAAGCCATGCTCCTGACACGAAACCATGCTCCTGACACGAAGCCATGCTCCTGACACGAAGCCATGCTCCTGACACGAAGCCATGCTCCTGACACGAAGCCATGCTCCTGACACGAAGCCATGCTCCCGACACGAAGCCATGCTCCTGACACGAAGCCATGCTCCTGACACGAAGCCATGCTCCCGACGTGAAGCCATGCTCCCGACACGAAGCCATGCTCCCGACACGAAGCCATGCTCCTGACACGAAGCCATGCTCCTGACACGAAGCCATGCTCCTGACACGAAGCCATGCTCCTGACACGAAGCCATGCTCCCGACGTGAAGCCATGATACTGATGTGAAGCCATGCTCCTGACGTGAAGCCATGGTCATGATATGAAGCCATGCTCCTGATATGAAGCCATAGTCATGAAGCCATGCTCCTGACGTGAAGCCATGGTCATGATATGAAGCCATGCTCCTGACATGAAGCCATAGTCATGAAGCCATGCTCCTGACATGAAGCCATAGTCATGAAGCCATGCTCCTGACGTGAAGCCATGGTCATGATATGAAGCCATGCTCCTGATATGAAGCCATAGTCATGAAGCCATGCTCCTGATGTGAAGCCATGCTCCTGACGTGAAGCCATGCTCCTGACGTGAAGCCATGCTCCTGACATGAAGCCATAGTCATGAAGCCATGCTCCTGACATGAAGCCATGATACTGATGTGAAGCCATGCTCCTGACATGAAGCCATAGTCATGAAGCCATGGTCCTGACGTGAAGCCATGGTCCTGACATGAAGCCATGCTCCTGACATGAAGCCATAGTCATGAAGCCATGCTCCTGACGTGAAGCCATGGTCATGATATGAAGCCATGCTCCTGATATGAAGCCATAGTCATGAAGCCATGCTCCTGATGTGAAGCCATGCTCCTGACGTGAAGCCATGCTCCTGACATGAAGCCATAGTCATGAAGCCATGCTCCTGACATGAAGCCATGATACTGATGTGAAGCCATGCTCCTGACATGAAGCCATAGTCATGAAGCCATGGTCCTGACGTGAAGCCATGCTCCCGACGTGAAGCCATGATACTGATGTGAAGCCATGCTCCTGACATGAGGCCATGGTCATGATATGAAGCCATGCTCCTGACATGAAGCCATGGTCCTGACATGAAGCCATGGTCCTGACATGAAGCCAAGCTCCTGACGTGAAGCCATGCTCCTGACATGAAGCCATGCTCCCGACGTGAAGCCATGATACTGATGTGAAGCCATGCTCCTGACATGAAGCCATGCTCCTGACATGAAGCCATGCTCCCGACGTGAAGCCATGATACTGATGTGAAGCCATGCTCCTGACATGAAGCCAAGCTCCTGACGTGAAGCCATGCTCCTGACATGAGGCCATGGTCATGATATGAAGCCATGCTCCTGACATGAAGCCATGGTCCTGACGTGAAGCCATGCTCCCGACGTGAAGCCATGATACTGATGTGAAGCTATGCTCCTGACATGAAGCCAAGCTCCTGACGTGAAGCCATGCTCCTAACATGAGGCCATGGTCATGATATGAAGCCATGCTCCTGACATGAAGCCATGCTCCTGACGTGAAGCCATGCTCCTGACGTGAAGCCATGCTCCCGACATGAAGCCATGATACTGATGTGAAGCCATGCTCCTGACGTGAAGCCATGCTCCTGACATGAGGCCATGGTCATGATATGAAGCCATGCTCCTGACATGAAGCCATGGTCCTGACGTGAAGCCATGCTCCTGACATGAGGCCATGGTCATGATATGAAGCCATGCTCCTGACATGAAGCCAAGCTCCTGACGTGAAGCCATGCTCCTGACATGAGGCCATGGTCATGATATGAAGCCATGCTCCTGACATGAAGCCATGGTCCTGACGTGAAGCCATGCTCCCGACGTGAAGCCATGATACTGATGTGAAGCTATGCTCCTGACATGAAGCCAAGCTCCTGACGTGAAGCCATGCTCCTAACATGAGGCCATGGTCATGATATGAAGCCATGCTCCTGACATGAAGCCATGGTCCTGACGTGAAGCCATGCTCCCGACGTGAAGCCATGATACTGACGTGAAGCCATGATACTGACGTGAAGCCATGCTCCTGACGAGAAGCCATGCTCCCGACGTGAAGCCATGCTCCTGACATGCGGCCATGGTCATGATATGAAGCCATGCTCCTGACATGAAAATTTCCTGTATTTATTGCTGCTGGCAGCTGCGACTCTGAGAGACATTTGGTCTGATCTGGCATTTTTGTCTAGAACACTGAATACCATGCCGACAGCTGCAAGAGTGAGCATTTGCTTACAAGCATGGCTTCACACAATGCGTCTGTAGTCCTTTCTGTGATGATGTCAAACAGTAACATAAATGAAAAGGAGTGATATTACATATTCGTGTTTGTCATCATTTTTTTTCTGTGTTTGATTGTCACTGCATTTTGACTTGTGCCAGATTAGAACACAACAGTCTCATACAGTCTTATTTAACGATGGCATGACATGTAAAAATGTCCTGCTGATCCATGATATGTTTTACTCAGTGACATACATGTCAGATATGTCATCACAAGATCACATGATTTGCTGAAGCAGTGATCAAAACATGCACTGTTTGCAGCTGAGCCTTCTTAAAATTGGTAAATGCATTAGCTATACAACACCAGGCTGACCAACGATGAGCTCATTTGAACACATTTAAAATGGTACTCAGGAGTTACCAAGATGATTCAGAAATTAATGCCATTTTAGGCTGTGGTGGAAACCTATAAAGATGCAGAATAACTTCAACTTGCTTCAGTTTCCAGTGATGGTTTGTGTAGCCTAACTGGTATCTATATGTGATCCTGTATAACTGCTGTTTTCCAGCAGCACTCCCGTCATGTGTCGGGCAGACCACTCCAGGGTCGATAGATGTCACTCTCCTTTCCTTTCCTGCACTTTAATACATCCACTCGGTCGATTAAACTAAAAATCAATTACTTCAGTACAGTAAGAACAACATGATGGCTAAATAAACTGCGCGTGACTGTATTTGGTTCTAATTAGAGTTGAACCAGAACTAAGACAAATAAGCGATGAGGTCTCTTCAGAGTGTCTCCAGTGTTGTCAGGAAATATGCAAATTTAACGTGATGTTATGAAGCAGCTATACAACAATCTCCACCCATGTTAGAAGCTAACCAGATTAGCTACACTTACTATGACCTAAAGTTAGCCTGTTATCTGAACATCGTGAACGTAGCTAGCAGTTAGCTTAGCCGAAGTGAGGGAAAACATTCACACGAACAGTTTATTTCCAACGCTACACACTCATCTCCGGTACATATATACACACACATCCCTCCCCCAGGTGTTTTCATGTTACACATGATTAAAAGCGGTGACGTTATTTAGCAATGCTGTTGCTAGCGGGTGAACGCTGACCACTACGGTGGCCTAGAGAGCGTGTAGCGGCTGCACAAACCTTCCGCCTCTGGTAACTTGGCTTTGACGATGATGTCTAACAAACAACGATGGCGGTCGTTTTCTTCCTTCAGCCGAGAGGCCTGCACCTCGTAATCCGACAGTGTCTTTTCAATTGCACCTAAAATTTCTGAAGTAAAAGCGTTCAGCCGCTCGGAGACAAAAACTTTAAGTTCGTCGATTTGACCCATCTTCTCTCCAGTCGCGCAGCTCCAGCACCGCCCGGAACCATTCACACGGGACAGACGGAAGGTAGCTAGTCGGAATGAAAAGGGCGCCTCCGGCCGCTCCTTTCAAAGTAAAAGCACTTAAATGAAAATCGCACTTAGATTTTGTGAGTGAGTGACATCATCGTAAATTAAAATAATAATTACAACATCATCATCTTCAGGGGAAAAGCAGGTGACACATTCAAATCAGGGGTCATGAATCAACACAGCAGATGAAAAACAATTAACTTTGTGTGCAACAATGTGTGTCAGTCTTCAAATATGACATAACGTTACAGATTTGAAGGAAAAACGGATAATCTGGTTGCAGAAAATGAAATTTGACATCCTTCGTGAAAACACTACAAAATATAGTTCCAAGCGACTAATCAGTTTCTTTATTTTTCTCCATTAAAGCTGTGATGCATTTTTATCTGAAATGTGTATCAAAGTATGTAAAAAACAAAACAAACTAAAAAAAAAAACCAGTGAAGTCACAGTGCACAAAGTAAAAGCATGTCTTCATTCTGTTTTGTCACGTCTCTGTGCTCAAGAGGCCGGAGTTCTGCATGTCATGGAGGAGGGGTCGCAGGTGTATCCATACTGACAGCAGTGCTGACCGTCTGCACAGCACTTCCCCTGAATCAGAGGAAAATTGTGGTGTTAGTACAGCATTAGTTATTTTCTAGGTTTTTATGGGCACAAGATGACACTCAAACATTTGTCAGCTGCATCAGTGTGTGGTGATGTGGGCAGACACATTTTCACATAATGATGATCATTGAATAGTTCTTTTTATCTAATCCATACCAGTGGGTAGGGGCAGCAGCTCCACTGGCCATCGGGTCGTTTGCAGCAGGATGCCCCTGCTGGGCAGTAAAACATGGAATCACAGCGAGTAACTCCGGCCTCACCGTTGCTGCTGCTGGCTTCTGTTACAGCTTTCATTGGTGTCTGCTGAAGGAAAACACACATTGAACATGATAAAATGTTTTAATCTAAGTATTTTATCATAAATCTATCTATCTATCTATCTATCTATCATACTGCATTTGTTTTTTTCATTGAGATTCAAACACACAAAATGGAAGCTACCCTACTTTATTAGGACTGGTGAGGTGTGATGTGATTAGATTTGGTTAACAGACATCACTGTGTGTTTCTGATGATGCTTAATCCTGATCAGTACCAAATGATGTGTCAAATTTTTCCAAGCGACTAAAAAGGATTTTTAGGAATGTGTACTGTGGTTTCTCTCACCTCCTGCAAGCTGCTTTTGTCCTCTAACGTTGAAATGTGAGCTGCGGGGACTGAAGTCAGCGGTTGTTTGGGTGTGAAAGGATATCTCAGGCCTCGCCTTATACAGTGTGTGTAACTGTAGTCACAGTCGTAGCCGTATGGACAACAGTGGTAGCCATCCAGACAGCACCGGCCCTACAAGGCACATATTTTATGGAACAATCAATACAGACTAGCACCAAGACTCCTCAAGATTAAAACAGTGACATTTCAGATGCTGTTTGAGCTAAAGGTCCAGTGTGTAGGATTTAGGGGCTCTATCGTCAGACATAAAATGACAGGAGGGGGAGACAAGGCAATTAACAACCTCACCACCAGATGCTGCTAAATCTCACACACTGGACCTTTAACGTCAACAGTGATAAAAATGAATTTCATCACAGTCATGTGTCCTATTGCACAAAGGTAATTAGGTCAACTCACAGGAGAGTATGGGCAACAGAACCAGGCCTGACTTGGATGTCTGCAGCAGGTAGTGTAATCAGGACAGTAGAAATAGTTGTCACAATGGACGACTGAACTCTTTTGTTGGTCTGGAACAAGGTTGTTTTCGAGCTCCAGAACGGTAGATACAGGTTGAACGGGAGTGCTCGGTTTCTCCGCAGCCTCCGTCTCCACCATGGGCACGCTCACCCACGGCTCGTTTTCCTTCTCACACATCTGGGTGGCAAGATTACAGCTAAACCCTGAGGGGCAGCAGTGGGCCATGTCAGAGCAGCACACAGCCTGAAGATGTATGGATGCAGACAGGAAGAGAGATTACCACCAGTGTTACAGGCTAAAATGTTACTCTGCGGGTTATGTTGCTTGACACATGTGATTTACTTTTGGATATTGACAGCAGCCATAGCCATCCTTAGTCACACAGCAGGTGGCCAAATCAGAGCAGACATGTCCGTCAGGACAAGTGATAGAGCAGGATGCAAACCCCCACGCAAACACTCCCAGTACCAGGCACAGAGTGAACCTCCACATCTGCAGAGAACAGCATTCACATGAAGTTTAATATATTACGTGCTGTCAAGGAAAATCAGCCGATTCAGTGAGTCAGATTCTGTGGTTTTGCTCTGGTGTTGCTCTAACTTTCAGTTCCATCTTAGCTGTAACAAAGATCTTCCTTTCTTAAAACAACCTCACTGAACAGTCATAATACACAGAAATGACTGATTATTAACCAAAATACAGACGGGTATGGCAGAAAGGATCTAACACAGATACATGTAGAAGATGTTTTTACTTGCCTTTTGCATGTGAAGTGATTCAACAGCTTCCTGTTGCACGTCTCGCACTTGCCCTGAACTGAACCAGCAGATACTCCGCTCTTCATTTGGCAGGTTGGACCCTCCCACTTAACAAAATCTGGAGGCCAAACTTTATATCACTCCCCTGAGTCTTGTGACTGTCAGGAAGCCAAGTGCTTGTAGAACTAGGTCCTACACAAGGGTAGGGTTTGGGTAATCATTGTTTGAGAATGAAAAACACACAAAGACACACTCGTGCACTGACACATTAGACGTGACTGTACAAGCACACACTAACCTTTGATACCATTACACTGTTTCAATCACATGAGCTGGCTGTACAATCTCAGTTTCACTGATGATTTAGAGCTACAAGATTTGTGTTTCCTGTTGCTGTGCTCATAAGTTTCAGACGGAAACACTGTACCTTTACTCCACTACATTTATAGTTACTTTGCAGGTCAAATATTTTATAAGTAGATGAGATTTAAAATCGGCTCCCACTCAACCAGCTGAATGAAGCTGAGTGAAGTTAAAGATATTGTGTTTGAACAGGCATCTGATATGAAATCTATATTATGTGAGAAAGTGGTTAAGCATATTCAAAAACTAAAATGATGAAATCGTGGAGAAATAACAGTTTTGACATTATGATGTCTAAGTAAAGTATCGCAGAGATATCTGCTTAAGTTAGCATGCTAACAGCTAGCTTCATTGCTAACTGCACTAAATAGCTAATGACAGTTACAGTGAGCAGCAGTTAGCAGTTACTCTGGCCATATTCTGACCCTTTTTGTTTTAAGCATGATTCAACAGGTGACCAACTCTTACATATTGCACCTTTACCTGTGAAAAGTATTGTTATTGCGATAAATGTAGTTTAGTGTCAAACGTAATTATACGACTCATTATCAAATCAGACAGTCTGAATATATGATTATCAGAGTCACAATTATTTAATGATTACCAGATAAAATACACTCACTCACAACAGTGCTACTTATGCAGCATGTAATCTGCAAAGTAACTGTAACTAAATGTAAGTTGTAGTAGAGTGGAAGTACAAAGAAGTAGTAAATGGAAATACTCAAGTACCTCAGAATTTTACTTAAATACAAAACAGTAATACATGTACCTAGTTACACTTCCTCACTGAGTGATTCAAGTATTTCTTCCAATTGTTTTTTACAAGTTAGTAATACAAGAAGTAGTGAAGCTATAAAGTAACAGCTCCATTGTGTTTCCTGTAACAAGAGAGGAACACATGGATCATGTGGTGTCATTAAAACAGATTTGTCATCTTGTGGTTGATATCCAGTTTGCAGCATCGCTGACCTTAATTACATTCTGAGGGACAGTAACAGCTCCATATAAAAAGTTGGGAGGTTAACAATAAAAGCAAATGCAGTGGGCGGCTCTAACTGCACCACGTGAATGTGTGATTTGAAATAAACAGTGTCTCATAATGGAGGTTGGAACTGAGGAACAGCAGTAAAGGCTTAAACAATACTTTATTAATGAATTCCCATTGTTCATACATTTACACTGCAGTGGAACGCTTCAGAGCAGAACAATATCCCTTGTATAAATGTTGACTGTGTGGCTCACATTTCTTAACATAAGTCCAACTTCAATATGAGGCTGGTGAGACATCATGTCGTCAGTCTACATGCATGGCACAGGCACTAGCATTAGCATTACCAGCCTCATCGAGCAACTAGAAATGCAAGATGTCGGGTTTGAAGCGGAGACGGCGTCTCCGAGAGGGTCAGCAAACTGGAGGTGTGGGCAAGTGCCGCTCACACTTAAATATCCAAGATGTGGGGAAAAAAATGGAATTCACTTCAGTCCTGTGGTGGAGGGAAACAGATCTACAAAAGGTTTGGTGATAAAAATCAACGGAAGAGATGTACCAGTAGTTGCCACTGAGAGGGATGGCTGCCGCCTCTCGATTTCACTTCACTCGAAACAATCCCAGCATTACAAGTCTGTAGGTCTCTTTTTCAAGCGTGATGACCAGAGCTGGATGGGAGAAGTTTGTTTTGACGTCAACGGCAAAAATGACACTACTAGTTGACTGTTGGGAGAGAGCGCACAGCCTCGGTTAGTCGAGCTCCGAGTCCGACTGAGAGGCCGCCTTCTTTTTCTTTCTCCTGCCGTGTTTCTTGTGCTTCTTTTTCCTCTTCTTCTTGGATTTGTCCTGTGAACATGAACAGTTGTCATTTGGTACTTTTATTTAAAATGAACTATTCATCTGAACTAGATTAACAATAAGGATTCAGGAGGGGTTGTTGCTATACAGGTGAGAGTTTGTATGGACTTCCGGCACACAGCTATAGACATATCGCCACGTCCTAACATATCTGTACTGAGGTACTGTGCAGAGTTTCAGGAACATGCACACCTTTCTGAAAACATCTTTCAAGTCAAAATCAAATCTGACCAACTCAATACATTTTTACATTTCAGATATTTGTCTTTTCTGCAGTTATCACATAAAAATCTGCCTTCCCAGCATCAAACTAAATCTTATTCATGTAACGTAAAATTAAAACAGCAAATCACTCACTGTGATTTTCTCCTTTTCCTCGCTACTTCTCTTTTTCTTCTTGGCTTCAGCCTGTGGAAGAGAAAAGGAGAAATGATACAAGGCCAAGGGGGAAGTCTTGAGCTATGCTGAATTAAGAAAAATCCTTTTCATGCAATAATCTTATTTCATCATTACTGGAAACTGCGGCAGCTGTTTAGCAACCGATATTCTGCACCAAAACAAGCTCAAAGTTTGTCAGTTTCTGGGTGAAATTACCATTTCATAAACTACAGAACAAAACTGATGAGAAAGCCTAATTTATCATAAGATGTTGTGGCAGTGTTGTGCAGAGTTTAGTCCAGAGTTGTGGCACGAGACTAGCGCCACCCGCTGTTAAGGAGGCTTATTGCATCTTGAGCAAGAGCAGAATGTACATGCTGCTGTGGAGCTGGCAGCACGTCAGGCGGTGTGTTCAATGCAACTTTTCTGCTGAACGGGTCAGACGAGGCAACAGAGTGGTCAGATAAAGGCAGTGGGCTGTTGGTTTGAGTCTGGGTGGTGTGTTGGGGCCTTAAACATCAGGAAGTTGTAACCTTTTTAAAACAAGGTTATTGTTAGTCTTTACTGCCTGTGTTAGGATTGAAATGATGATCATTTATCTGAATCTTCATCCTGTTAACAGTCATTTACTGAACATAATGTGTTTAGAAAACATCTGATGTGAGATGATGGCAGATGAAACGCTGTTGGAAAAGCTTGGGAGGAAAACCGGGCTGATCTTTGGGACTCATTTCATTTCACTTCACTCAACTTTAGAAACAATGTTAAAGACCATTTCCTGTGAATAATTCTACAATCTCAGGGCGTTTTCACACTTATAGTTCATTTACTCTGGTCCGAATCAGGGACCAACTTGTTGCCTCAAGTTTGGTTTGTGTTCACACAGCAAAATAAAACACTGTGTGTTAACACCAGCTTACAAATCTCAAAAAAGAGACAAACACCAGCTCTTCTGCTAATCCTTCGGTCGGGAACACTTCCTGTTGTTGTTTTTATGACACAGACCTATAACTGCGGTCGCGAGAGATCATGTGATTATCCAAGAACTCCTCGGCCTTGCGACGCCAGCTGTTTACCGTACTGCACCATGGCAGACTCAAAACGCAACCAACTGGGGTTGCCGGATGGCGGAGCAAAACTGGATCGGAGCCGTAACGCAGCGGACACGTATACAGTGGTAATCTGGGGTTAAGCACTGAGGCTTCGTGCAGTTGAGTCGGATGGAGGTTGGATCATGTTCACGAACTGTACCAGAGTTTATTTGGAACCGGACCGAGACCACCTCTTCAACAAGGTCTCGGTCCGGTCGTTTTGGTCCACATCCGAGTGCGATTGATGTGTTCACACCTTCCTAAACGAACTGCACCGAGGGGGTAAACGCTCCAGGGTTCCATTCAACCGAACTAAACAAGGTACGTGTGAAAACACTCTTAGTCACAATCAGCTGCTGTAATCTGTACTGTGGTGATGGACAGAAACTCTGTGGTATGTGAGTGAAAGTAATGGAAGAACTGAAACTGAAAACAATCTAGTTTGATGTAACTCTGTGTAAATTCAGATAAGTACACTTTAGAGGGGAAGATGTGTCGCAGGGATAACCTGTTTAATCTGTGACTGCTGCGTGTGAATGTGTCCAGTTGGAGATGAAGGTGCCTGTAACAGACCCCCCACACATCCCTCAGGCCTTCTGGAGCAGCTACCACAGCTCTGAACCTGCTGCTGCTGTTTATCCATGCAGAAAGACAACTGTTGATGCTACTTGAAAGTTAGATGGCATCCATGTTGCTCTCTGATACTTAAAGTAATTTCCATACCTCCAAACTTGAAATAAAAGAGGAACAAAGAGGTAAAAGAGGAACAGAGAAAAGATAACCTGGCTTAAATATTAAAACGTGTGATTTTCTGTTGCCGGCCTCATTCAGCCGTGACCGGCACTCATTAACATGTAGTTACAAAACAGCAGCTTAACAAATGTGTCAAAATACATGTTTTCTGGTCAAGTCTCTGATCGTAGATGTCTTTTAAGCATCATTACTGATCTACAAACATAATAATAATAATTATAATAATAATAATAATAATAATACTTACTATCTCCTCCCCCTCAGAGTCCACAGAGTACTCTGAAGATGAGTCTTTATAACTTCGCTCTGCCTTCTTTTTTCTTTTACGGCTCCTTTCATCCTGACAGACACAAGAATTGTTTCACCGTTATGACCGTTTTGTAACACTTGGACCAAAGCTGATAGACTTTACAGGAGAGAAACGCAGTGACTTCATCTGGAGGTCTGATAGAAGCATCACACATCTCACACAAAGATTGTTTTTTAGGTTAGCCACAAGAACAAGTCACCTTATCTTTGTCCCCTTCTTCCTTTATTCTTTTCTTTTTCTTCTTGGGAAGAAAAACAACATTTAGATTAGGCACTGGCATTTTAAATATCTTGAAGTCATTGTAAGACAATTGACTGCATGTGTTCAACACCAGAACCTGATTCTGTTCGCACAAACACAGGAGAAGTCTGCTATTTAAAAGAAGGCTGAACCTTGCTCTCGGCGTCAGATTCCTCCTCCGAGCTGTCCGATGCTCTCCTGGCCGAGGACTTCTTTCTCTTACGTTTCTTCTTCACACTTTTCTTTTCATCCTGAACACACAAATAGAAACACAATCAAACAGTGTAGCGAATGGTACATTTGACATTTCAAAAATGATAAGAGTCTGTACTACATAAGCATGTTCCCTAATCTGTTCTTAATTGTCAACTAATTCACTCGAGACTACTACAACCACACCACTGCAACATGTAAACGTTTCAATAAACCTACGACAGAGAATCAAAATCAAACAGTTCTAATCAATCAGTGGTGATTGATGTTCTAAGGTTGATCTAGCATCACACTGTGAAGTCTGTAATGACTT
The DNA here is from genome assembly GCF_900880675.1 of Sparus aurata. NCBI lineage: Eukaryota > Metazoa > Chordata > Actinopteri > Spariformes > Sparidae > Sparus > Sparus aurata. The sequence goes on from NC_044189.1 coordinate 20,021,643, forward strand.
ACTTCGTCTTCAGAATCTGAGGGGGAGCTGCTGGAGGAATCAGAACTCGATGAGGAGGAGGAAGATGAAGAATGCTTGACAGAAACACAATGAAAGCAGGGTTCATTAGACTTGACAATATTTGCTTGTTTGGAAACTGGAACACGATAGTAAGAGGATTAAATAGAGACGAGGACGAGCAGAGTGTGTGTGTGTGTGTGTGTGTGTGTGTGTGTGTGTCACAGCTGGCCATCACACTACTGGAGGTCTCTCCTCACCCTGTTGGATTTCTTCTTCTCTTTCTTTTTTTTCTAAAACACAAATGAAAAACCAAAGTGAGTCGATACATTTAGGAGTGAGATCATTCAGATGTTTGATGTTTGAGATTTCACACCTCTTTTTTCTCTTTCTTCTCCTCTTTTTCCTTGTCGGTTGTCTTTTTGTCTTTCTCTTTGTCTTTGTCACTTCCACCCAACAGCTTCTCTCGATTTTTTGCCAGTTCTTTCCTCCATTTCTGAAAACAACAATAAAAGTCTGAACAGTGTTTTCATCCAACAAGCTGGTCAGAGTTTCTCGTATGCAGCTGCACCTCCGTGCAAATATGAAGACTGGTTTTGCCATAATTTGACACGTTACTCTTCACACATACAGACAGGATTAAAAATAATGTGAAGAAACAGCTTGTGACCCGTCAAAATGTCAGAATACATAATGACAACATACATCATTCATTTTGTCCTCAAAGTCAGCCAGGGCTCGAGAGCCCTTCTTCTTCTTCTCCAGCTGCTCCTTTAACTCCTCCCTGATGAAGAGACGATAAATCAGTTACAATACATGTTGTTCACTTTGAAGGATCACATCTACCAAAACTGAAGAAAGAAGTCTGAACACTTCAGCAGCTGCCATTTTTAACATGCAATCTTTAAACTGATCCGTCATTTAACAGGAATTTACAGGAAACAGACAATGTATGACTCAGTGGCCCGATTCATTTCCAGCATTTGTTTGATTCATCAAGATTTTTGTTTTCCAAACAGTTTTCATGTAATTTAACTATAATTAGCCCCTTAACTAACTCTGTTGTACCAAATACAAATAATTTGGGTCACTTTTGTGTTTTTTTTCTTAGCGTAATGTAAAGAGGAGTTTTAATACAGACGTGAAGCTGACAGTAAATTAAATATGCCCCCTTGTGGCTAAGACTAGAGTTCATTTCGATTAAGACTTGATTTAAGAATTTCATTAGATATGAAAAAATACAAGATAATTAACATTTGTTAACTTTCAAGATCTTCATTATCTCTTCAAATCAAGAGACAAAGATCCATTTTACTTTCTACAGAACAACTGGAATCTCTCTTCTTGCAGAAAGCAAAATTATTTATGGACAGCACTTTTCCCTGCTTGCACATTCTGAATGTTTCATGGAAGGACCAAGAAATGTCAATGCACAAGTAAAAAGGTTAGATGATGGGGCTGACAGCTGAATGTGCATCATTTATAACTAATGCAACAGGCGATGAATGAGGTGATCCCTGGCTCACACACAGCTATCAGACTGCAGCATCCTCTGCTGGAGCAAAGCTGATTTTACATCTATGAACATTCGGGTGAAACACGATCAAAAAGTGAGGAAGCTGTCACATTTCTCTTGTCGCAGTGACATTAAATGTGAGATGCCAATGTCAATCAAATACTCGATTTTGGAGGACAGGATGCATTAAACACCAAGACAGACAAGTGTTCTTGCATAACACTCAGATTAGAAAAGTCTTGTTTACGTCAAACTATTTATAATAATTTCTGTCTATCGTGAACAAATCAGACTCTGATGCAGGCCAGAATTCAGAACACCGTTTTGCCTGACTTAAGTTTAAGTTTATTTATTTTGCAGGGACAGTGCACATTAATCAACATCACTGTAAATGTGCCAATGTTAGCCAGAAGTTAAGTTAGCCTCTGTCCTGAAAGTGCCCTCAGTTTACCGAAATAACAGCTAATGAATACAGACTTTAGAGCCCAGCAAGGATAGAATGCTCTCAGAATACGATACAGAGTTCATCGCTTCATCGCAACACTCGACACTTGTTTTGCAGCACAGTCTAATCCTGGTCTTGTAAACATTACTTATCTTCAGCATCCATCACAGCCCATATGACAAGTGCTGGTTCTGTCTGTAGGATGAGCCATGAACTAGAAAACTTCACATGCTCCCAGAACCAGAGCCTTAAAGACCTACATCTAAACATCTGTGATACTGATAAAGGTGGATGCAGCTGTAAAGAAAAAGGCATTTGTCTCTTTATGTAACTGGGGACCAAATGTTTATGTCAGGGTGGGCCATGAAGGAGGTCTGTCCTTCGCTCACCATGTTGGTCGAGGTCTGCTTAAATAATCCTGTATGGTCGGTCCGGAATTTGATGCCGGTCCTCTGGCTCGTGCAGCAGCGATGGGGTTGATGTAAGCCTGCGGTACCAAACAGAGGAGAGCATTTCACACAGTTTGAATGGTTGTAATTGAAATACACAGATACCAGATTATTATTAAAACTGCACAGTTTTGCAGTTTATTAGTATACTACAATGCAGCTCTACAGCACCACACGCATCCTCATAATAACCTTAAAACTGAAAAAGCACCTATCTATCAGATCTAATGCAGGACTGGTGTCTTCAAGTAGACCAGTTTTAGTTTGGGGTGCCTAATTAACTATAAAGGAACTGTAACTTCAGACAATGCCCCCCATCTCTCAGGAGACACTATGATATACCATACAAAAGGATAAACTGGGAGCGTACACCGTTGTCAAGAGAAAATATCTGCAGGATTAATAAAAATGGTTCACTTGTCCTGAGCAGACTGCAGAGTTTGTCCTAAATCACTTGACTGACGTTAGCCATGTTTGATAGTAATGTATGAAAACAGTTTATTAGTTTCTTAATGATGGTTCAATATTGTGTATAGCCTAAAGAAGGAACGGGGAACGCTGCGCAACACCAGCACGTCAAAACATTGCCTAGGATGTTATTAGCTACAGTTAGCATTTGTAGCTTTGCGCAGCTCCAATATCGCCGGTCGAGTCTGACTCTCGCCTTTTAGCGTCATCTGCAGCAAGATGCATCAAGCCATTTAAAAATAATTTTTTAAAAAATCCAATAAAACAATTTTCAGTTGTGTTTTCAACCCGATACACTGACGTAAACCTCTGTCCGGGCCTAGCATCAGGGTACCCAGCGGAGCTAGCCGATGCTAGCTGAGCATCACGTTAAGATGTGCTTGCTTTTAGCCTGGCTAGCTTAACAAATGTAGCCGTGTATTCACTTAGCAGCTCCACACACATTCTGCAACATAACTCACCACTCGATTGTCTCTCTTGCCCATGTCGAGTTTACAATAGCAAAAAATATCCAACAAAGAGAGCAACCATTAGTGTCACCTAGCTAACATTAACCTAGCCAGCCTCTTTCCCAGCCGCATTTCGCGAAGACCCGCCTTCCTCAGCAGCTGATTGGCTAGTGCTATACCTTCCAGACGTCTTGTGATTGGATGTTTCATGAGCAGCTGAGCAGAAAAAGGTAAACGCTGACCGGACCACTTTTTATTGATCTAATTGACCTAATTCCCAACTGTGGAGCTAAATACGAGTGAACTAGCAAATGTCAACCTTACTTTCAGACAGATCAGCTTTTTCCTGTCACTGCACCTCCATCCAATACATATAGATCAATAAACTGATGGTAAGACCTCTAAAAATATGTTTTATTTGTATGAGATTTTCCATTGGCAGGGTGTCCAAAAACACACCTGAAGTTATCCTTGTCCATCTACCAGTGACGGCAGAGCAGGTGTCACACCAATCTCACTGAAATTCTTTAGAAATCCTTGTTTTATAATATGAATTCTCTGGACAGGTCTAAGATACAAGAAGCAAGTATTATAACAACATGCAACAATACACATTCACTATAGTGACTCAAATCTCACTCAAAAATGAGTCCAAACAACATTCAGAAAAGCTGCTTTTTATTCAACTGGTGCAACACAATAATAAGACACCAATGCCAGCATTAACACGTATAATGCCATGATTGTGTTTTTTTCCTAGTCATCATTTCCATTGGCTAACTACAAATGTGACACAGGAACATTAGGTGTGATTTGAGTTAAATGATGGACCAAGCCGTGTTGGTTTCAAAACAGTGAAAGCTCAACAGTGGAGTTCAGTTTTACGTAATGAGACTGAAATGTATTACAAACTGGTTAACTGATGAGAAAAGCATTCAGTGATTGTATCAAGTGTGATGAAACTAAGGCAGTCATCGTTTAATCGTAAACTATATCTAAGTATTTGGAGCTTTCATTGCATTGTATGCACCACTGACACCAGATATGAGTTATCAAATATAAAATTCACACAGTGCTTAGTCGAGCAGACAATTTTAAATGGATCTACATCATGTTCGCCATCTAGCAATTACAAGTATCTGGCAAAAAACAGTTGATACAGGCAGTTATTTTCAGACAGTAATGACTACAGTAACATATATTTGATACATAGGAATGACAGTAGACTGATCAATGACATGACCGGTGATGAACAGCTTGAAAGAAAACCTGAAGGAGTTGTTATGTGGTCAGTTTAAGTAGCCCGGGTTGTGCAAACTGTGCCCGAAAGGTTCGGACGTCCATAAACAAGAACCTGAGAAAGTCAGAGAGTTTGTCTGTTTGTCTGTGTGTGTGTTGTGAGTGTGTCTGTGTGTGTGTCTGTGTGTGTGTCTGTGTGTGCTAGCAGCACTACCTTTTAAGAAAACGTAAACCAGTGTTAAAATATGTTACTGTTCTGCAAGAACTACTACATACAAAAATACAACTCTGCATAACTTGCTTTTTCCTTGCTGGTAAAAATTGGACTTGAATACAAAGGGACATGACAGTAAAATAAAGCAAAAAAAAAAAAAAAAAAAAAAAAACCTAAACAAAATATTTGTGCATTATTTCATTATCAAAAACCACTGTAGAGTTCTTAGTCACTCTCAATCCAAAGCAAATGAAATTCAACAATCCCGCCAAACATTTTCAATAGACAAAATACTCTTGCCATACAACTTTCCTCTGACCCTCGCTAACTCTACATCTATCCATTTGTACGACATATCTATGGGCTGACGATGCACGTATCAAAAGTTTCTATCATTACAGCTTGTACTTAGCACTCTATACTGTACAGTACCAATGCCTATCCTTTATACATTCCGTACACTGTCAAACTATTCTTACACAAATTCTATAGTTATCTACAGAGTTGGTGTGATTGGTGTAAGAATATTGTATGCCCCAGCATCTTAAACAAAAAATTAAAAAAATCAAGTAACAACTTGATGAAAACAAGCATATAAGACTTGTCAATAAAATTAAAATTAAATACAGAATATTGGCGACACTATCCTGTGCCAAATGTATTCATGTTGAATAGTGCTGGTGGGACTTAGTCCACCTATTGCAAGCCTGTGCATTACTGTGTCATTCGGATAGCAAATAATAATGTATTTTATAATGATAAAAGCCATGATGGCAAACGAGATGCAAGTCGTAGACACCAAGTGTGTGGCAGGAACGTGTTTATAAGGTTCAAACATCATTGTCTCAGCACTGATATCAGCCCATTATCATGAGTTCCTCGAAGAGTGCAGAGACCATTAGAATCCCGCTACTGGTCTGCAGTTACTCAGGACATCCTCAAGGCGGCAGTAATATAATACATATGGAACTGGAATGATAAGTCACAACATGGCAGTGAGTGGCTGGCTTGTGATGCCTAATAATGTTTCAATAGGAAGGCGTGTACACGAGCGTGCTTGAAGTCAGTGGTAGTGCACACACTAAATGTTGCGTACGTATCTGTGAGCATGCCTTTGCTGTGTATCTGCTCACTGCACACACCCACAGCAAGCGTAAAGTCCGGTGAGGTCCACGCCGTCCACCCAGACTGCTGTAGGGTCCGCTCGCCCAGTCCAGGGGGCTCTTGTGAGGCCCAACATTGGTCCAAAACAGGCCTCTGCTTCATGATTACAGTCCATCTGTTCACTACTACCAGTCAATCTGAGATGCAAGTCTCTTTTGCATTGTTAATAGTCAATCATCAACATTTAACAACCTAAAAGCAGCAATAACAATCCATCAGTTCATGGAAGGAGGGTAGCTTTTGTGCATTTTCAGGGGTAAGAGCGTTGATGTTGCCTTTCTTGACGCCATCTTTTCCCTCACTTTCGGAGTACTCTCCTGGAGCTCTGTACGACGACTATAAGAAGTATTTGACCCCTTGGTGATCTTCTTCTTGGTTTGTTTTTATGTACAACATGGAATCACAGGTGAATAGGCTTGTTGACACTGTTAAACAGACACTGTCTCTTAAAGTCAAAGAGGAAACTGATCCCAGGATGGCTGTTTTCAATAAGTTAAATCACAGGCAGAATGATGACCGCCTGTGTGAAGTCAAGATGTGACTTTTAGCCAAATGCACAGCCAACAGAACAACCGAAACAATTTACAATCTAACCAATCCACAACAAGGTTATTAAAAAGTGGGAGGATACCAGTAAAACATGAAGGCACTGAGTACTGCGTCTACAGAATCTGCAGCCCGGGTGTATTTCTAACTTCATGGCCAACTGACAAAGACAGAGCTACTGTTGAAAAATCTCGTGACATTTAAGCTTGCAGTTGCCCAAAGGCATGTGGGAGTGAGAGAAGGCTCCATGGTGGGATGACACCAAAATCAAGCTTTCTGACCAGCACACTAAATGCACTGCAAAGCCTGGTGACGGCAGAATCGTGTGGCAGCAGGAAAGCTTGAATATGTGGAGGGTGAAATTAATGCAGGGAAGTAGAGAGGAATCCTGGAGGAAAACCTGCGGCCATGTTGGGAGAAAACCCTGAAGCTGCACAGGACTGTCTTCACTCAAGTGGCCAAATCACAATCCAGACCTGAACTCTTCACGCTCTCCATGCAACCGGACAGAGTTTGAGGACTTTTAGAGCGACGAGGGAAAAATGACAGTCTTAACCACAAAGACCACCGGATTTGTGCTGAATTAAACTGATTTGTTTTCACTTTGACATTTAAGCTTCATCTGTAGATCAGTGTCAAAAGTGTCACACTTTGATTTAACGCTGTACTAACAAACATGAGTAACACCAAGGTGGGGTACACAGAATACTTTTTATAGAAACTGTGTGGGATGATTTAGGGTGACGGAGGACGGTCAGGCAGTCCTCTCCTCCATGGCGGGCTTGTTGCTGGGGATGGGCTGGGCCGCGTACACACTTCTACTGTGGCTGTCCACACTCTGAAAATAAGGGTGGCTCAGCGCGGCGAAGGCGGATATCCTCCTGGAGGGGTTGAAGGCGAGGAATTGCTGCACAGAAGAGAAGACAAAAAGAAGAGGATGAATATAAATGATACATGGTTAGATTAAAAAAACAAAGTACTGCATAGTGAATCTGGATTGGTTTGGACAGAAGCTCTTGCTACCCACCATTAATAGAGCTCGTCCTTGCTCATCCATGTCTGGAACCAAGTTCTCTATTGGTTTAGGGAGTCGGGGGGTGAAGGCACTCTGTGGTAGGGCCACTTCCTGGGGCCAGTCTTCTGCTGCAGGTACCCCAACAACACTGTTGGGTGATAATGGTCATCAGTGCCTTCAGCCTCATCTACACACAGCACATTCACTGACTGACAAGGTCACATCTTTGCTAAACTAACCCCAGTGTTGCTCATGATATTAGCCCCTGGCAGAGTCATTTAAACTATACTAATAGGTTTTTAGACTCTGGACTGATTTCCACCAACAGTCCAATAAGTTTTGAGAGCTTTCGTCCAGTATCCAGACACTTCAGTGTCTCAAGAAAATATAACATAAAGGAACTCAGAATCTGGAACAAGAAGTGCAGCCAATAATACTCACTCGAAAATCTTTCCCAGCTGATCAACATCTGAGTTTCCTCGAAATAACGGTCTGTGGAACAAACAAAACACAGTTTAGTCCGACTGCTGCCGCATCAACATTTATGTCTTTGTTGATATAGAAAGTGGTTAGAAGTGTTAAGTATAATTATTAATCTCTTTGACCCACTTTAGATATGAGCCCTATGCTACAGTGAACTGCAGACGAAATCTGCTAAGATATAAGCTACTGGCTCAAAGCACTGAGGAATGTGTGACTCTGATGTGAGCGTTTGAAGTGGCCGAACACTCGCAGCTCCATCTCATGTTGTCAGGATTGTGGAGCAGTGCTGGGAGTACCACTGAAGAGGGGGAGGGAGGGAGGGAAGGATGAAAGGAGGGAGGAGAGCGGTAGCAGGGCTGCTCGTGGTTCCTGTGGCTTTGGGACGTCTTTGGATGCCCGTGGGCGGCCGTGCCTGCCCTGGCACCCGCACAAATCCAGTAGTCATCATCAGCACAAGGCTGCCGGCCGCCGCACAGGACAGAAAAAGCCTATTTATCCCTTGTGTGTGTGTGTGTGTGTGTGTGTGTGTGTGTGTGTGTGTGTGTGTGTGTGTCTGCTTTTGCTCTTTTCTGTGCAGGAGTGTGTCGGAAAGTGGGAGGGAGCGGCGTGTGAAAGAGAAGTTGGATTATTCTAACAGAGAAAGAGGTATGGGAACTAGACCTTCCTGCTCAGTTCCTCTGAAAGGAAACGAGGAGGTGTCGTGGTCAAAGAGAGGAGTTTCTTCTGTACATGCGTTGCCCGGGCAACAAACTGATATTATATCATGATCTCAATATTGTTTTGGATTCCGCTGCATCGTGATAGTGTTTGAAGGGTAACTACCGTGAAAAAAAGTTGTTAAAAAGTCTTTTGTAGCTGCAGAAGAAGCTGCATGTAATCTGATATATTGCCTTCAGTGATGTCACTCTGTGGCTATGTTGCATTGTGGGTAATGTGGGAATTCATGGAATAAAAAGGCGACATGACTGAGATACTATGGAATCAATTTTGATCACTGTTTTTAAACTATTCTTAATGATCATAATCCATCAGTGTTATACTGTTACATTAAAATCTGAAGCCTACATTACCCACAATGCCACTGAATCACTTAGTGACATCACTGGAGGAAATGTACCACATTAGATACAACTTCCTCTGGAGCCACAAAAGACTTTATACTACTTTCTTTCACATTCGCAGTATCAGTAAACCAGAGCTACACGATATATCGTTTGAGCGATGTACGTGTGTGTAATAGTCACGTCAGAGCCTGCGATGTAGGACGCACATGAACTCATCTAATTTCAAGGGTACCTGACACACACCGTGCATGCAGACTCTGCATGTGGAGCGATCCACCAATCACATTAGTTCTTAATCAGTGTGCCGAAGCAGACCAGCCCCTGCACATGGAGTGTACATGTTCATGTGTGGAATCACTTTGAAGTGTCTTTACCTGAGTATCATAAATAAATATCTTGATGTCACCCAGTCCAGCAGTCACAAGGTTCTTTTGAGGAGATTTTAAAACGTGAAAATGTTTATATAAATCATGTATATCAATATAGCTTCAGTGTATCTCCGTATCATATTAAGGCCAGCCCCACATGAAACCGGAGAAGGCTGCTCTTTATTATACTCTCTTTGTTTCAGATGATCAGTCACCAGCAGATGTCAATATTATGCAGGATATTGTCACATAGGTGTGCTTGTAAGCATGAGTTTATGGATTCTGTGTCCAGGCCTCAGTACAGCTCAGGTGCACCCCAGTTCAGTGCAGTCAACACACTGGCCAGTCACCATGTGATCCCTGTGTTTTCCCACTTGCAGGAAGCTTTGCATAGCTCAACACCCACACTTTCCTACGGACTCAGACGCTGGGAAATTAGTCACACAGTGGTATTTTGCACATTTTTACAGACGGCAAACTCTGTGTCACATCCTCGAGTTCAGAAGTAGGATTGGGATAGTGTTTGTTTCAATTCTTTAAAAAGAGAGAATCTTTAACAAACGGACGTCTCAGTGCTGCTTTAATCATCAACCTTGTTTTCTAACATCTGATTCAGGATTGTAGCACGTGTGCAGGTCTTCTCTGGCTGAAGAGCCACGCTGAGCCACTGAAGATCAGAACAAACCAGTTCTGACTGTTGCTAAAGAAGAAAAAAAAAGAAATCACCTAAAGCAAAGTCATCGTGCCAAAACAAGTAGGGCTGATAATTCCAAGAGGTCCATTTTTAAACCTGGAGTGGTTTGTTGGTTTGTTGGAGGGGGATAACTGCATTCACAGAGAGCCGGCCACCGGCATGCACACACGGTCAACAGTCGAGTGCAAATGTACACTTGCACAAGTCCACACATATGGCTGTACATGTGCACGCACACACTGAAGGGGCTGCTTCTGAGGTCTGCTTTGAACATACAGATGCTAACAAACACAAACGGGTGGCAGTGAAAGGAGGACTGAGACTGGGTTGGGACAGGCAGCTGAGTCACGCTTCCTTCAGTGCCAACACAGCTCCGTGTCCCTCATTCCACTGAGACAACCTCTGGAATGTGTGTGTGCATGTTTGCACGTGAGAGCGTCAATCTGTCTGGTTGGGAAACGGAGAGAGAGATGTGTGTATTTGCTTGAGTGCAGCTTCTTGGTGTATTTAGGCCTGAGTCAGTGTGGGGACATGTTAGTCTGTGCACAGTGTGTGAAGCACACACACACACACACACACACACACACACACGTACACGTAAGGCTGTGTCGTTCAGGATTTATCAATCGAGCTCTAAACTGTGAGAAAGTCAACACGGATGTGGGGCCTCTTCGGCACCATTAACGCAACACGCGGAGCCTTTCTGATTGGAGAAATGTCAACAATTCCATTCACTCCAGGCGTGACTCACCCCGACACTATCCCAGCCATGCAGATGCAGACTTGCATGATATTTGCTCAAATTCCTTTGACAAGTTCTCAACTATTCTTGCTACAGTAGATGTTTTAGTAGAGGACAGTGATTGACAGTTGGCCTTTGAAGGTTTTAAGTCAGAAGACAAATGTCAGGTTGGATCTACACTTCTCTGACCTGCCTCAGGAGCTGACGGGTGAATCAGGGTTGCTTCTGCTCAGTGGGCTGCTGACAGACTCAGATCTTTGACTAACACTCATTTACATTGTTTGTTGCTTTAAAGTACCATCCTCAGATTGCTAGTTATTCCCAGGAAACCATCAGCAACAGAAGACTAATTATGCAGACAAGATTTCTAAATTAATATTCTCATTCAATCCCAGAAAAGAGCATTACATTAACCAACTCTTCTCAAAAGCAATTAAACCAGCAGTGGCGACGTCGGCTTCATTGTACCCGAGCTGTGGACGATTATAATCTCCAGTTCAACACGACTGCAAACAGATAAACTGTTTTCTTATCTTCTCTTGTTCTGCACTCTCCCTCGATCACACCGCTTTCCTCTTGCCTTCTTTCACTGCTTCTCCCAGGTGCCCTTTAATCTCCAACAGGTGGCCTTTTAAAAAGCCATTTTAATAACCTGCAGAGAGAGAGAGAGTGTACGTCCTGTTCGTGGCCATCAAAGGCCTCGCCTCGCCTCCCGCCATAAGACACAGTTGGACAGGTGCCAGATTGTACACACACGCACACACACACACACACACACACACACACACACACACACACACAGGTAGGACTGCAGACGTCAGACTGAGCCCGTTTTTAAAGGGACACTGTGGATGAAGAACAGACCTGCACATCATAAACGTGACTTCATGTTGATTGTCAGTTCTTCACCACATGTTGACTTAATAAAAGTAACATGGCCATGAAATGCTCTTCCACTTGGTGCCATTCATGATGTGTTAACACACGTTTAGTAAGGCAGAAAACGTGTGTAACTGCAGCTCACCTCCATGAGCTGAATTAAATGAATCGTTCCGCTCTGTAATAGAAATCAGATGTATGTTTTTATATCTGGCTTTGTGAACCTCTGTGTCAGACATTTCCTCCGGATCTGAAAATAGTATGAACTTGTTAATGACACACTGCATGTCGAGGACATTGTGGTTTCATTTAAAGATGAAGTCAGATTCTAGAGAGGGATGGTTCATTGATGAACAGTGAAGGCTTCAGACCACCAAAATAAAACGTTGAAGTTTGACAACCAGGGAAGGAGACTCAGCAGTTCAGCAGATAGTTGATTGCTAACTGCTAACTGCCGCCCAGTACACAGCATAATGACAAATAATCAGAAAATAAACAATACATAAAAATAATTACATGCAGAGTCTCTGCATCTGCAGACGCCACCATACACTTCTAGTGGATCAACAGATCATCTCTGTGTGAGTCTTTACGTTCTGTCTGAGAAGGATCCTGCATAACCAAATCCATGCAGGGCTAAGACCAGGGACTTCAATTATTGCTCAATCAGCTGATCACATTCTTGATTAAGTTATATCTTGATTGGTTTATGAAATGTCAGGAAACTGAACATTGCACAACTTTCTCACGCTACAGAAGTGCTCGTCTTCAGCCACTCGCTCAAAATCCAGAGATACTCATTTCATCATCACACAAGACAAATAAAGGCATCAAATCATCACAACTGGGAAAGGAACTCCTTTGAATAGTTTGTGTAATCCTGCTGACAAACTAACCAACCAACAGACAGACAGAGGGGTGAAATGTAATGTCCTCGGTGGCAGTTACACGAGTGACAGACACAACACGGGTAACACTGAGACTGAAACCACCAGTCTCACTCTAACAGATACTAGAGGAAACACATCATCATCATCGATGTACAAACCTATGACAAAGTTAAAACATTAGAACTGAAACAAAGTGTGGTGAACGAGAGCTGAGGTCTTTTACATAACGGACTCACGTAAGACTGTGATGGATTGTCTGCTTCTAAACGCAGATGCAGCGACATGCTGAGTGACATCACACACACAACAAGAATGGATGTTTAGATTCACGGTAAACGATCAATAATCCTTCCATAGATTCACATGTGGTGACTGCAAAACTCTGAAACTTGTTCTATACCAAATGTTTGAAATGGTAGTAATGACATCCTCTTTTGATAATATCGAGAGTGCTGAGCTATAAAAACAAACTGCAATCAGATATTAACATTCTTACAAATGTGTCGGATGTGAAATCTCCATGTGACATCTTTATTACCTGTTTTTTGTCTTTGCTGTGAAATCAAACAAGATCAAGTATTTTTTAAAACTTCTAAATCAGTCTAAAATCCTGGTATGGTGACATGAGTATACAGTAAACACACTCAGTATCTCCCTTCATTCCTCTATGGAAGCATCTTCCTACATCATGTGTCTCGCCTGGTTTACTGTCGTCCGTCTCTTCACCTCTGTCGCCCTCTCTGTCGCCTCCCTCGTGCAGAGCGAGCTCGCTGTGTGTGGCTGTGAGGACGGTTGGGGAAGGAAGCATAAATTACAGGCAGGGCTGCTCCCTCTGGCACTGTGCCCTACCTCAGACAGACCGTTCTTATCTACCCTGAAGCACAACCACCACAGACTGGCTTGACCCCAGTCTAACGTTGATGAGGAGACGCAGCACTTCACATACGATGCCTCATAAATAACATTAGATTGATGCTGTGATAATGGAACATGTCCCTTTGACCTGGAAAGTTCTGTTTCCTTCCATCGGCAGGCGGTGGCACCTTTTTTTTTCGTTTGTAGAAAAGTGGTCCGTTATTAGCTCGGCTCTCCAGCTTGTGAAGTTCGTTAGACCACAAACTGACGAATACCTATACTGAGAAGCAGAGTCTTGACTCGCATGCTGCAACCACAGCGGGCATGCCTGTCATTACTGTAATGGTTTGATAAGCTAACTGAAATGTGATTGCTCACAGCTCGCAACGCATCTGGCAGGTGTCATCCGAGATGTCAAGTCAAAGTGGCTGATAGTGTAACGATGGCGGCTCATTTTTCAGTTTGAAGTTTCCTCAGTAAACTCACTTAAAGTCAAATAGAAAATTCTCTTCTGTGGATTTTTTTCAATATGGACTCAAACATCCAACGTTGAAGTGATCCTCTGCCACAGATCTGTTAAATCTCTTCACACTGGAATACTTTGTATCCATACAAACGGTGAAGCCATGTCAGAATAGAGACGCAGCCAGACAGATGGCTTCTAGTGATACCGGCTCCATACAGTCACACGGACGTGAGCATGTGAATGTGTGCATGCAGTATGTGAACATCTCTGCATGTTACTGATCATTATCTGTTGTTCTAACAGCAGATGTGGTCAGCGAACGACCTCCGATGGTTCCTGTAGTCCATGTGATGGTCTGTGTAGTGATGAACGCTCACCCAACATCAGATGGATTCACTCACTCCAATCTCTCACCTCTTTAGAAAGACCTACAGTCTTGGGGTAGTTGTGTTCTTCACACTTCAGCAAGTGAAGACAAAAACACTGAATAGATAGAAATATGCCACAGTTGTTGCAGGAGGGATCAATATGACACATAAATATGCTGATACAGGTCAGTTAGTGATACACCACAGCAGTCGGTTGTCAGTAGCTGAGTAAGTGTTGAGCGTCTTTTTAATGTGAAGGAGGACAAACAGCAGCAGGGAATTATGGGACAACAATGACGTGTGATGAGTGGGAGCCTTCCAGAACATATTTCCACTGTTGTTCAGTGATTCCATCACGTCTGGTGACAAGTTCAGTGACAGATGTTTCCTAGAGCTGATATGCTCAGAGCAAATGCAGCAACGCCTTCCAATCTGACTGCGGCTACCAACAGCATGACATCAAGATATTCTGTCTAAAACTCATCCGGCTGGAAAAGTTGTGTTTGAGATGAAGGTGGTGCATTGTTGTGTGTGTGAGAGGACAGATGTCACTGAGCAACGATAAGAATTCACTCATTATCTGCTCACACACATGTTTCATATTCCACAAAACTTTTATAATCAGCGTCGCAGCGTTCACCAAAAAAACTGACCATTTAAAACATAAAAAAAAATAATAATAATACAAAGCTGAAGAGACAAAATGGCTCCCTACAGTTCGGAGAGGGAGATTCAAAGATCCAAACTGATTTGCAGTAAAGTCATTTACAGACTTTTTAATGCCTCAGCCCGTCTGAAGTTCAGCCGTGTGTTGAGAGGTTAATTGTTTTTTTTTTTAAATCCCCTCAGGATCTCAGGAACATCTTTTATATTTTCTATGACGTTTGTTCTGTTGTGAAGCTCCAGAAATGTTCTGTGGACTTTGAAACGTCACCCGACTTTCCATCAGCATGAGGATGAGCAGATAATGAGTTTTCATCCCTGGTTGATCGTATTCTTTAATTACACAGAATGTTTCATTAACAGGTCTGCAGCTCTCACCTTCTCCTGAACATCTCAGCGAAGATGCAGCCGACACTCCACAGGTCCACTGGTGTGGCGTAACTGGACTGGAGCAGCACCTCTGGGGCTCGGTACCACAGTGTCACCACCTACAACACACACACACACACAGAGGAAATCCATTAAGAAGGTTAAACACACAAACACACATCCTGCACAAGTTCTTGCCCGTAGTTTTACCAGCGGCACTCGGTAAATGTCACCATCCAGGGGGGCGGGGGCGCACACGCACACACACACACACACACACACACACACACACACACACACACACACACACACACACACACACACACACACGGTTAATGCTTCTCTGCCCCCATCTCAGGCTTACGTAAGACATGAAATCATATCTGGCAGGACACGTCTCCCTGCTCCCGTTTCGGTGTACCCACATCACACAGTGTTTCCACAATGATCCAGGATCACACAGCACTGTACATGCACATGTGTGCAGGAGCACCATTACAAGAGGAAATCAATACAACGTCACAGCGGATCGTCTCGTGCATGTGAAGCGATAACAGGCTGACGATCGTAGATATTAACCACCACGCTCGACACCCCCCTCCTGCACTTCCTGTCTTACACCCAACAGCCCTGCACCCACCTGAGGTTTACTGGCAGCCATTTTGTGCCACTCACACTAAGCTTGGTTTCCAAATTTGTCACTGTGACTCAATTGGGAGTTGTGTGTGTGTGTGTGTGTGTGTAGCCGTAGCCTGCAGGAAAGCAGCAGCATTGTTACAGCTACAGTAGGGAAAGCCTCCAGACAAAACTCAGTGACCCCTAGTAAGAGAGTGGACTGGTTCCAGGTGCTTTCCTAAAGTCAAGATTTTTCCAACAGCTTTTGGCTGCAGTTCCCCCCTCCGGCGCTGCAGAGTGCTTATCGGGATTTCAGAGTCTGAGGAGAATGTTTGTAAGCAAAAAGAGTGCAGTGTCACCGAGATATCTTTATTAGCCGGCCTGGACTCTCTGAGGGAGCGCAGGAAAGATACCCGGAGCTTTATAGATGTTGTGCACATTCCTGTAGGTGTAACGTGAGACAGTGATCTGTGGATAGATAAATATCAACTATGAAAGGTGAATCAGGTCCTCGCTTATGTACTCAAGTGCTCCCTGAGAAGTTACTGTGAGACAGCAGCGGAGTGATGTTACAGGTCGGGGGAGGGGATGGTTGTGTGCTTCAGTCAGCACCAGGGTCGACCTGTCTATCTGCCAATCCTGCATTTTATCCAAACAACAACAAAAAACTAGAAAACTGAGGGATGGATGTCTATCACGTGTGTTACAGGCATTCATGGTCTGCAGGGAGTTCACTCCACCGACTCTGATTACTCTCAACCTGTCGTCTACGCCATCATCAGCTCCTCTGATCCAGTACTTAGGTTTAGCATGCTAACAGGCTAAACTAAGATGATGCACCTCATTAAAATGAACTGCTAAACATCAGCATTTTTGACTGTTTGCATATTGGCACGTTGAGCTTGTAACGCCACTGTGCCAAAGTTCAGCGTCACAGAGCCTTGAATATCTGAGGCAAACAAAGTGACCAAACATTACCCCGAGTCGCAATTCTTAAGCAACGCAGTCAACAGATAAGAGGAATGAAAAGTTTGATCACATTCTGCTTCTAAACTGAATGACGCTATTAATAGAGCTGGGGGTTACATTTTGCAGATGTGTGATACTTTCTCATCTCCTGCTTCCTGCTTCAGTGGAAACAGGGAGGAAGTTGAGGCTAGTTGGCTGAGATGTGTCAGCGGAGACACGTGGCCAGAAATCAGACGTTTGCTGAGAATGAACACAGTGTTTGTTGGGGTCATTGAAGATTTTTAGAACAGTGGAACCTCAAAGGAAAACATGAATGAAGCTACACAGCAGCTGTTGAGTCAGGCAACAAAGTGTCACTGTTGCTTTCTTCACACGGGAAAATCAAAAGCTGCATCACTTTCATTTTTGTGGGATTTTCTTTTCTAACATTCTTTGACTTTTATCTTGGAGTTCTTTGCAAATGTTCAGCTTGATATCTATTCATCACATCACAGCTCACAAGA
Source organism: Sparus aurata (assembly GCF_900880675.1). Taxonomy (NCBI): domain Eukaryota; kingdom Metazoa; phylum Chordata; class Actinopteri; order Spariformes; family Sparidae; genus Sparus; species Sparus aurata. The sequence continues at coordinate 20,039,073 of NC_044189.1, forward strand.
CGCGGCACTGCTGCGCCATCATGCACTCAAACACGCGTTCCTTTGTAAAACACGTATGGATCCATAAGTGACAAATGGCCCAATCATCATCTCCCTGTAACTCCTGCAGCTGCAGGCTCAAATGCATGTGACTTCAGTCAACTGCATGCTGTCTGTAGGCCTGCAGAGCCTAAACACACGGGCACACACACGTAGAGCCTTCTAGGAAGAACCACAGACCTAGAGCTCAGGGTATATCCGCCTCGCTGCAGTACGGAGTTATTCGAAAACCTGGCCACAAGTGCAGGTTAAGCCATATATGTCACACATGCACTAACACACTCACAGACACACCGGAAGATAGATTTTAGGCGCGCTGCAATCTGAAACTACACCCTGACTGTTGCAGTGAGTCGTGGTGCATCTATGGCACGGTGGTCTGTCATTCTGTCTGTGCATCAAGGATAAAGAAAGGCCATCTAATGTTTGACTTTTTGTCCATGAAAACCCCCAATGCATTGTTCCATCTTCCAACAGTTTATGACATCCCTACTTCCCTTTTTCCTACTCAGGACATTTTGTTCAAGAAAGGGTCACAACTGTATATTCTCATTTGCATGTTAAATGCTTTTGATTCACACAGCGGAGACGTATACATACTGATATAAACATTATGACACCATGACTACAGTCACCATGTACATCATAATAACGGAGCATGTTACTGTAGTCACAATAAAACTATAATAGAAGAGGAATAATCCATATCAGGCTTTAGCGACACATGCAACACTTTTTAGTATGAGCGAGTCATTATCGGTATCTGAAATACATGATCACCAGGTTTATTCATCGAAGGTATTTAAAGCTGTTGTTCGTGACATTTAGTCACTCTAGCGTGCATTCAGTCATCCCCCCTTCAGTTCAGTGTGAGAAGTTGGGTTTCATTAACATTTCAGATCTGGCAACGTTAATTCACCTCACAACACCGCTGTCTGAATCATCTGCTCCTTCGAGTGGTTGCCAGTTTGTGCACTAGCAAAAGGAAGCCGATCACTAATGTTAGCCAACGTTAATGTTAATGCTAACATTGCTTCTGTTAGCTAGCTGACATCAGGGCAGTACAATATGCTAGGTGTTCACTGTAGAAATCAGCTATTCTTACGTTTTTCCCCCCACAAACTGGCAACTTCCAAGACTGTTAGCTGACACAGATGCCACGTGATTCCAGCGGTGTTGGGCTGACAAACCTTGTTGGAAGCAGCAACCAGCACTTTCAATTAATGCAAATAAATCCGCAATTCTTCATTGTCAAGTCATCGACTCCCTGCCCCTCAGACGGCTCGTCTCAAACCTCTGGTCTTCACTTTCAGGGTGCTCATTTTCATTTCCAAACAAACAGTCCTCCTGTCAGCGTCTTTTTCCACTCAGCGATCCTCCTCACCCTTTCTCCCTTACCTCCCCCCTCTCTCCTGCAATCTCGTGTTCCTTCTCCATAAAATGCCTCTCTCCCTGTTCCTCTAAGCCCATGAGTCTGCAAAACACACATGTCCGCAATGCAATAAAGTCTTCATGCAACAGTTGGAGACCCTCTAATATCCATGAATGCATTTCGATCACACACAGCGTCACGCTCTCCATAAAGGACTTAGATGTGTGTGTGTTCAGTGAGCCTCCAGCCTGTCCCACTGACTATCCCAAAACTGAAACATGCTCCGAGTCGCGGCCTGAACACACAACGTAACTACCGTTTTCATAAGATGATTATAACAACACACAGACAGTTGTAAAAAAGAAAAAGGACATTCCCCAGTTGCAATGCAGTTCTGCTCTTTTTTTTTTGGGTCCTTTCCCTTCCTCTTCCTCCAACCACGTTTGCATTCTTTCTTCCTTAGTCTCTCTTTCTCACCCTTCTCATTCTCTGTTCTGCTTCACGTATCCCTTCGTTACTCACACTCCTCTGAACAGGCCGCATGAAACCAGAGATACAGACATACTGTGCCTGTATCTCTGATTTCCTGTGGCCTGCACAGAGATACAGATACAGTATGTAGGACAATCACACAGAGAGAGTGAGTCAGCCCTCAACTGTGCAGTGAAGTCTTTTGGTCTTAGGTCAGCTGCTTTGCATTTTCAATCTGTTTCTCTGCCTATCTGACACCCGTCTTCTCTTCCGCATGGTAACAGAAACGCCAGAGGAGGTCAGATAAAGCCGAGGGAGAAAAAGAGAGTTAAAGCGAGAGACAGAGAGAGTGTGTGAGGCTGACTCCAGATTAAAGGACAACATTCTGGGCATTCCTCTCTGCTGAGAGCATCCTCCCCCTCCACCACCACCACCACCACCACCATCCTCCTCCTCCTCCTCAGCCCTCACTGCTGCTCTCTGCTTCAGGGAGGAAATGGCTTCTCCTGCCCCCAGAGGACCTTCGGACCTCCTGGGCCGAACCTCCAAGCCTGTCTGACTGCAACATCCGGACACGGTGCCACCAGTGCACTGAGCATGCAGAGCGGAGCAGTGTGACAATAGGGTGCATGCATGTGAGCGGGGGCGTTTGGTCTGTGTTATGTGTGAGTATGTGCACGTGACTAAGTGAACACCTGCTTCGCCTGGATTCACGTGCTGCAGGGCCGAGAGCTTTCTGTGAGAGTCTACCGATGTACGCAAGTTATCTGCAGCGTGTGTGTGATGTTTGAGGATACTTTTGGACTATTACACCTTCGTCATAGAAGATCGATAGCACCTCTCCAGTCTGTCTGTTAAATATGAAGCTGCCGCCAGGAGATATTAGCCTAGCTTAGCATAAAAACTGGACGCGGGAAAGCTGACCCAAATGCTCCGAAGCTTTTATCATTGCCATGGTACCTAACATTCCAATCAGTGGTAAAAGAAAGGAGACGCTGTATTCTCTTTAGCAGAAGAATTCTTGTTGTCCAAAAGTAGTGGATGGTACCAGAACAACCACTGAGCTGGTGTTAAAAGGTCGAGTTGGGTCAGTCAGAACACAAAGCAGAACTACCAGGTCACACAGAGTTCAAAGGGTGCCGTCCTCCAAGTTCCTCAGTGGAAATGCAGTTTATGTAAATTAATTATTCTGCTTTAGAAGTGCTGGCATGTACAAAGCCAGGCCAGTTGTTCCCGGCTTCTTTCCAATCTTTATGCTAAGCTAAGCTAATCATCCGCTGGCTGTAGCTTCAGACAGTCATGAGAGTAGAAATCATATTATCGAACTCTTAGCAGGAACGTGTTTAGTATTATTTCTCAAACTATTTCTTTAAACTGCTGCATGATCAGCAAACCTTTTCCTGACTGATGCCGGTCAGATGTGGTTGTAGATACATTGCTGTGTTTCATACCAAAAGTGGCCCAAACTACAAAAATTATAACCGAAATGGAAAAAAATAAAATAGAATTATCCATTAAATCCTTGATAAATTGTGCTTTTCTGGTAGCTAGAAAAAAAACCCCCTCCTGTGTCCCTGGTCCACTTCCTCTGCATGACACAAACATTTTCCTGTCACTCTCCATGTGGACTTCCGAGGGGGACCTTCACAGTGACCACATGCCATGAAGAAGACTGAGGCTACAGGACCAGAGGCTCTGTGGGCCGATGGAGCTTGGCCGGGGGCCCATGTTTACGTTCCCTCTCACTGAGGAAGCCCAGGATGAAAGAGCATCACTGCACACGGACACATACCGTCTGCACACACATGCACACTGACGGACAAGATGCACCAGAGGCCAAATAATCATTGTAATCTAATCAATAAGATCATGATTGGAGGTTTTAACTTTCAGCAATTACTGAATAAGTGGGATAAACGTTCAGTGCAGTGAAGTCTCTCAGGTAAATGGCTCGACTGTTTCATGCTTGGAGTCTTAAGATAGAATTTGATTACATTCCTGAAAGCAATCCACCACAAATTAAAGTCTTCCCACGTAAATCTGAGGAGGGGAAACGGATAAAGGCTCCAGAGTGTATGGACGGACCACGTATGGCAGAAGGAGAGCGGATGTTATAATAATATGAGCTAAACTATGCACTCTGAGAGAACAGTGCAGCTCAGGCTGTAATGTTGTGTCTCCAGAGAGGCCCCATTCGAAGGCCTAGCAGTCAGCCATGTTGTAAACACCATTATTTCACTCCTCCCTCACTTTCCCTCTTTCTTCCTCTTGTTCTGCAAAAAGGACAATTTACAGTCGCAACAATACGACTGCACCAAGCCAAGAAAGGAAAAGAGAAGGGAGAGAGGGACGATCTGAAGGAGAGGCGAGGGGAGAGAAAGGTAGAGGCTGAGCGAGGGAGAGACAGAGGGCTGGAAAGAAAAGTGCAAGAGCAGCACACAAACTGTATACAGTAAGACAGAAAAAAGGCGCACTACAACTGTTGCCAAAGTATGCACAGTGTACAGGAATGCAGCATGGGGCCCTCGGCGAGCGAAACAAAGACAGCACAGTCAGTGGCTCTCTCTCCCCAGTGCTACCACATCCGCACATCATTAGCTGGAAAATTCCTGATATATGCTGTAATTTTTTCTCTTTTTTCCCCTCCTCTTCCTCTCGCTGGTACAGACAAGGCTTTAATATCCAGATGCCGGTGTGTGTGTGTGTGTGTGTGTGTGTGTGTGTGCACGTGCACCACACACACACACACACACACACACACACACCAATCCATAACCCCTTTTCTCCACCTGGATCCATTCCAAGACGCCATCAACAGTTAATACAGTGAAGTGCAAAGGAGTGGTGAGCTGTGTGTGTGTGTGTGTGTGTGTGTGTGTGTGTGTGTGTGTGTGTGTGTGTGTGTGTGTGTGTGTGTGTGTGTGTGTGTGTGTAAACAGGAAAAAAAAGACCTGCATTGTGCATGTGGCAGTGTGTATTTGTGGTCAAACATTAGTAACAATGTGATTGTCTGTGTTTGAATGTGTGTGTGTGTGTGTGTACAGTATATCCCTGTTCATACGTGTGTGTGTGTGTGTGTGTGTGTTGTGTGTGTGTGTGTGTGTGTGTGTGTGTGTGTGTGTGTTTGCTTGCTTATGTCAAATTGGGGCCAGCCCCTTCGCTCCAGCCGGCTGCAGTCGAAGCACAGAGGACGACTTTTCCTTTTTTTCCCATGCGGAGTCGTTTGAGGAGATATCTAAACATTCCCAGAGTGCACTGCACGTGCTCTCCTGCGTGCAGTGCAAAGGGTTTTTCCTCCCTCCCTCCCTCCCCTCCCTCCCACCCTCCCTCCCTCCCTCCATCTGCCGCTGCCTGCCTTTCTTTCTGTCGGTCCAGAGTAGAAACACATTGTCTGGCAGACGGAGAGATTCACAGAGTCGACTGTCCGGTTCATCGTTGGTCATCACAGAGAAATGTCAGTTTGTCAGTGTTGGTTCCAGAGCGCTGCTGCGCTGCTCCGTCAGTGTGCTGCTGCATGTGCAGTCTAGTTTAAAGACTCAAAGACAATAGAAGAGACAAGTTCTTAATAGAACTTTGGTTATAATCAGCGTCTTGAAATGAAGCTGCATTTCAATCACAACACAATGTAGAAACATCCATATGATCATAAACGCTTTGCTGAGACACTTTCAGATTTACAGGTGTCGCATGCTTTAATCACAGATCAACATGATGTTACCGTCACGCCTCTTTTGGCTCCTCACCGCCGGCGTGCTGGATAAAATGACACACTGGAGACACGTTCAGTGTGAAAATACAAAGGCGGCGTAGAACAAAAACTTTGTTTGGACACCATCACAGAGTCTCTGTCTGAAAAGGGCTTCAGAGACCCGCAACCCAAATAAACCTGATTTAACTTTCAGCAAAATCCAGAAGAAATGAACCGGTATTTTGAAAAAAGCCCAATCTTAAATATGAAGACGGTTCCTGTCCTTTTGTCCAGATCTGCACCAAAAGTTCATGGTGTCTATTCTGCAGAGACCTCCAATCAAGGTCCGTGGACATCCCTTCAGTGATTTTTGTGTAGTCCTGCAGATAAACCCACAAACCAAACACACAGCAAAGAGCAAAAACCTAACCGACTTAGGGAAAGTATTTGCAGAAGCATGCGGTTTCCCAACTTAAAGACATCTTATCTGCACTATCGTCACTATCTTGTACGATTATCATAGCGTGCCACAAGTGAGAACACACCTATCTACATGTTCCCCTGGCCCACACCCACAGATATTAACTCACATCAATACAGTCAGACAAGTAAAGGGCCCACAGACGGGGGGGAAATAACTGAGAAAATACCTATTTTCCTGAATAGCGTCCGACTGCTCCTGAAAGCTTTGTATGCTGCTTGAGTGTGGGCAGGAAATCTGGTTTCAATTTGTTAAATAGCAGCTGATATGGCTGTCTTATTCTGATAATGGCAGTGGGAGGCCTGTGAGCAGAGGGAACTCAGTGGAAGAACTGGGAAAACACCTTCAATCAGGTAACAGCTTCACTCATCTGCATGTCCCCAGCAGCAGGTTTACAGGAAACTGTGACCACGACTGAACAGACGCTGCTCTTGAAAAAGCCAATAATGTCAGTCACAGTAACTGGTTTTTCAACCAGATAAAAAGGAAATTCAGAAGCCTTTTATTTCCTATACAAGATCTGAATGGAAAGTCATAAACTGCCCTTCGACTCCGGTGCAACTCGAGTTCACTGAAGACGAGACAGAAACATTTCAGCCTGGTGAGCTTATCTTGTCATCTCCTGGAAATTATCACAATCCCTCCGTTTATTTTGGGTTCGGCATAAAAGTCTGGTGGCATTCCCCTCGAGTTCTCTAAATCCAATTTGACAGGCAACGACATGCACATGACATGCATGAGAGTGGAAGTTAATGGCTTTCATGGGACCACCGTCAGCCTTCTAAGACAATGGTTGCCAATGTGGGGTTGGTGTGGATGCAAAGACCACCAGTGTCAGGTCAAAGGAGGTTACCTTTGAAAGCAACACCTGACCTCACCTCCTCCGTCACCTGCAGAGGAGCCGGCTCACAGAGAATCAAACCACCAGGAGTCATCGATGTGAAGTTTCAGGCTCATCTCGACTTTGTGTTTGATGAATTTTGTGCACCACCTACAATGACTGAATGACAGGTGAGGCATCAGCGTCTCTGGGTGTGAAATAAAATCAATACTTAAAAAAGAGGTTTTAATGAATAAATGTGAGAGACAGTGGAGATATTCCTCGTTCATCAGTGCTGCCAACAGCTTGTTCCAGCATGTGAGTCGTGACGAGTCTCAGGTATTATCGGACTGTTTCAAGCTGACGATCAAAATAAAACGAGGGTGTAATTCCTGCAGCAGCTGTGAGACCTCCAGGTTACCTAACTACCTCTCAGAACTAAGAATCCTAAAGTCTCCGTCCTCGCTCAGTGACGAGCTGATTTCAGCCTCAGGATCGTGTAGGAATGTGTCCAGTGACTCTGAGTCAGATGATGAAGATGAAAGGTTTCCTTCTAGCTAAAATTTGTACCAGTATTTGGATGTTAATAAGTCACCCTTCAACTGCGCCTGACGCAGAGGGATGTCAGTGTCACTGCAGACTCTGGGGTGGTATTTTGCTCAAGCATTTATTCCAACATCAAAAGCAAAGGTTTTCCCTAAAGCGCTTCGCCAGAAATGGGATCTCAATGAGCTGGACTGAAAAGAAGAGCCCTCTCCTCTCTTTTCTGGTATGTCAGATTAACCCATCAGCCTTTCCCATCTGCCTGTCACTCAGGGCAGCACAATGAGCCTGTAGCCAGACTGGGGTCATTAAAAAAACATCAACAAAGCAACGGACCTCCAGGGACTGCCAGGGCAGCCTAATCTGGACCCCAGTACCAACCCAATGGGTGGTCTCCCTCCCTTTCTCTTTCTCCTCTTCTCTCCTTCGGGGAGGGTGAAATATGTGCAACATGGAAGGGTGATGCCGACGGGGCCATCAGTCACATGCAACCACACAGACGCCATTGAACACGTTTCCACGTGCACGCAGAGAGCACATTTCTGTCAGGGACATATTAACAAGACGGTTTGTTGCTCGGTGAAAAAGCAAATTCATCACATAAAAGAGAAGTTGGAGCGGTGCTGGTAAATCATCCGCAGAAAGTACGAGAGTGTGACTTTCAGTCAGTGACACTTGGAAAACAAAAAAGAAAAAGAGGAGCGAGGGACTCTTTTAGACGACTTTATGCAAATTCTCACTTCAGCCATCTTGTCATTCTAGAAGTGCTAAATGAATCACTTTGAAAGTGAGAGAGAAGTGTCTTGTTCGCTTAAGCAACAGCAGTTCTCCAAAGCCCATCTGTCTGCCAGTAACGGCGGCATTAGGTGACTAAATAAGCAACTGCTGCTCTGTTGGGCAAAGGGGAAGATCCTCTCGAACGCTGTGTGTGTTTGTGTACATGTGGACTGCACACACACTGTAGATTATCTGCTTTTATTAGCAAGAGGAAAGAGTGAATGGATGAATGGAGATGTGTGTGTGCTGGACTGATAGGGGGATTCCAGACGCAGGCACATTAATCTAGAGCCGAAAATCCTGCGCTCACGTTGCAGCGCTCCGCTCCGTCGACTGCACACACACACACACACACACACACACACACACACACACACACACACACACACACACACACACACACACACACACACACACAATCTCATTTTTGTGGCCCAATCTGTATAACCAAGAAAGGAAGTGAGTGTGTGTGCAAACAGCTCAGTGCAGGCATGAGTAGTTTCAGGGACTCTTCACTTGGCACCCAAACTTTAAGGTGAATTCCCGGGTAAATATTCAACCATCAACTGAAAAGCGTCCCGCCGAGTCATACGTGTACAACATCTACTCATCGACCCAACCACCGGTGACACCACACGCACACACACATAGACAGAACACACACACACACACACACAATATTGGGTAACACTATGTAAATTCTATGGTGGAGTACGGCTTCCTCTGTGAGTGAGCTGTGTATTATTATTATCAATCAGAATGACAAGTTACAGAAATTAACTGGAAGACACCGACTGGTCTTATCTGACTCATTAAATCTGCCTGCAGTGATGATGAGACTCAGAATGATGATGTGTTACCCAAACAGAGACAAATCTGTGGATCATTTTGAAACGCACAGTCGACAACGATCAGTCGTGACCTTCTAACAGACATTTATCAGGACTTCCTTATAACTGCTGTCTTGTGATAATTAATATTATTGATTACACTAATTATCAACCACCCAATCATTCAATTTCAATTATCACTTCATCAATAATCTTGTTACTAGAATTCAGTTATCAGTCATCAAAAGACAATTCCAATAAAATGTTAATAATCACTGGTGCGCCTGTGACACTGAAGTCCAACTCAAACATAATGTGATGTTGGTTTGACTGCACAATAATAAAACTGACTACATAATAATAAACATGATGTAGGTTTAATAAATATAAAATGATGAACAAATGTCAAAAGACTGAACAAGCCAACTTGGTAAAATACTGATCGAACACAATAAAAAAGGTTTAAAACTCACAGAACATTTAAAAACAGATTTCTTGATACCTGGAATAACAAACAGCACGACACACACGACACACACACACAACACACACCACACACACACAACACACGACACACACGACACACACATGACACACACACAACACACAACACACACGACACACACCATGATAAACTCCTCACGCCGTCGACGTAGATACATCGCAGCTATTACGCACAACGGGGCTGAACAATTTACTGAAATAATATCGAAATTACAATTCGGTCAAATGCAAAAGCGAAACCACGGGAGCAGCAGGAGGAATGTTGTGATGTAGATAAATAAAGTCATAGCACGACTACATACAAGCAGCACTGTGGGGCCGTAGAGACGCACCAGCATACTAACAGTCATTCTTCAGATTTAAGAAGCCAGTTTATTTGGTGCATCTACTGACCACAAGGAAAGATGACAGAGCAAGATGTGTCCTCGTTACGTGAGACATGAAGCATCGACTGTACGTCAGCTCCAGTCAACATGGAGGGAGGAGCAGCCGCTTCCGTCCACCGGCCCGGCTGCTCATCACTCGCTGAGCGGTGCCACAGACGAGCGTGCCGGTCGGTTCTGATGGTGAGAGCAGAATAAGAGTCTGCATACTTTCCCAAAGGATGTTTACATGAACTTTAGATGGGCAGACGCAGCTCGGCTGGATCTGCTGGATGAGCCGGACTTCAGCTCTCAAGAAGTTTTCCAATTTAGCATAACAAAAGTTGCGCGGCCCTCAGTGGTAAAGCCTTATCCTGATTCCAATCACTCTGATGCCCATCTGCTGATAAGGTGAGTAACATCAACACTACAGTTTGTCATCCGTCCACAACTCCTGGTCCTTAATGTCTCTGTGCACGTCTGTATTCAGACTTCATGTCCCCTCGGACACCTCGAAGTGAAACAAATGCAACCTATGTGTTATTAACAGTGACGGGCAGGCCGGTGATAACATCCACTCCATGATGAACCTGAAATTATCTATACGAACAACATCCAAACTCAGATGTGTCCACGCTGCTCGGGCTGGTGCAGACATGGTGCATGTATCTGGGTGATTGTGAAGCGGATCAAAAAAGAATCTCCTGATAAATAAAGGCTTCTAACAAGGCACTGGGCTTCTGTTGCAGGCTACCTTAATCTTTAAAGTCTCATCTCTCCTGATTTCAGGCCTTCCCAAAGACTCTTTTCAACGTCTCTCTCCCTGTTATCTGGTCATCAGAGCCCAGAGCTCAACAGTTGGACATCAAAGCACCGACAGTGGAAAGGGAGGAGTGTCTGTCTCTCCTCGTCTGTCCCATCCCTGTCTGCAGCAGCCACTGTGGGATTCCTGAGAAAGACCACGGGGCCCTTGGCTCTCACTTTACACAGAGAAACTCTATCATTGGCCCAGTGCTGCAGAGCGATCCGCTGCTGCCCTGTAAGTGCCCGCTACATCACATTAGACGCTTTTCATCCAACTCTCTGGAGATGGCACAGTGAGTGTGTGTATGTGTGTCAGTCAACAAGCCATTATATGAACCATGGCACAAGTTAGACAAATATTAAATTGCACGATAAAAGCATATGTGCTCATATACTGACAGGGTTTTCCTTCACGCCTGCCACCAGCCAAACAGCCGGACATTCAAGTATTTCCAGCCGCGACTCTTTCCCTCCTGACATCCTGTGTCCGTCGCAGAAATGCTGATTTTTAAGGTGAAACTGCGTTACTGTGTTTTTATAGTGTTAATCAGGTCCGCCCGGGCAGCGGAACATAACCTGAAGGATGATGTGAACAAAGGCTGTGTGATGGATGTTATTTCTATATAGTACAACAAGTTCCCGTTCCAAGTTTCATCTTTACATTAAAGGAAGTATAATGAATATAATAAGACTTCAGCTCTGTGTATACGTGTGTTTGTGTATAGACACGCTGCCTCCACCCGCCCACTCCACCCGGCTGCTGCGCTCACACAGCTGCCACAAATCACTGCACTGACTCGACAGACTTTCCCCAAAGATCCTCCAGCTGACGTCGTCTCGCTCAGGTATGTGTACTTCATTGATTATGGAAGTGTGGCGTTTGAAAAAGAAAGGAGGAAACATGGCTGGTAGGAGCAGATAATCACTGTAATCAATGAGGCATGGCTGCATTCTTGTTATGCTCTCTGCTTTTTTCTTTCAGTGCAGGTTTTTTCTGTTCTCTGTACGTTTTAAAAGAAAAAGTAGGACTAAAAATGAACCTACATGTGTTCTGTTCTCTGAATGCAAATATTGGAGCGCTGAACCAGATATTTCTTTACATTTAAAGCCTCGGCTCTGTTGAGCTTTGAACGTCTAACAGCATATTTTCTTACATCATCACCCTAAAAACAAACTTCAATTGCATTTTAGTGCTGCGAGACTTCCTGTTAATGAAAGGTAGATGCAGTCCTCTGTGTGTGGAGAGCTGGAGAACAAATCGCTTTTTGACTGCAGTGAAAATGTTGTTATTAAAAGGCTAAATCGCAAATAAATGGACTGGCGCAGAACACTCGTCATTATGAAATGATTATATCTGTAGTTTATTTTTCTGACTGTTGGACTTCTCACTGTTATCGTTAGTCAGAAACAACTGTATGCAGCCACCACTGGAATATAATTCTACAACAAGTGCAAAACTAATATTATCAGTGTTGACTAATCCTCCATCTACAACTGTGTAAAAATACAGAGTCTTAAACAAATTCACTACATGTGAACTTCAGGTTCAGCTCTTTATCATCGTTCATTCTTTTTAAAAGTACCTCAGGCTACATTATATTTCATTAATGGCTGCAGACTGTCTGATAAAAAGCATCAAACTACAAAATGAAATGAAACGCCGCTGCAGCATTCCACTGACACTTCTACTTACAGACGCAGCAACTATTTTAAGTATATACACCTGATGGAGTATCAGGACTCTATCTGACATCACCGACATGTTGATCGTGTAATATTCTCCCATCCAAGTCTATTTGTGTCTGTGACCCAGTTCAAACATCCTGCGACCCACTTCTGGGTCTCTATTCATCAGTTGGCCCGGTGTTTGTTTTGAGTCCCTCTGTTGTAAGAAACTATTGGATGAGTCCTGCTGAGTTCACCAATATGAACAAACACAACTCACCACAGAGGTGAGCGCCATCTGGAAACTGTAGATGCGGGCGAGGCCAAAATCAGCCAGTTTGATCTGTCCTCCGCTGGTGACCAGGATGTTCTGCGGCTTCAGGTCACGGTGAACCACGCGGTGCGAGTGCAGGAAGTCCAACCCCTGGAGCAGCTGGTACATCATATCCTGTAAGACGGCAAAACAAAGAACAAAGACAGAGAGGGTGGATTTCTAAACATGACGAGGACATGAGTTTAATACAGTCAGGCTGAGATGCAGAGGACACTGGAGCCAAGATGGAGGAGCAGATGGCTGAAGGTGACCACATTTGTCATGCGCGTGTCTACATGATTGAATCTGACTTGATGAATTCGATTTAAAAAATAGTGCGGCCTTAACAGATTAGACAGATGGCTTCATGACCCCGCAACGCTACAAAGACTTTTGAATTCATTCCTCTGTCAAAGCAGGCAACAAAAGGCCTGACTGACAGGACCCTGCAGAGAGAAGTTAAGTATAAAGCCTGAGACTCTGTGGCACGGGGGGAGTTAACCAGAGGAGGCCTGTGTCTTTTCTTGTCGACTGTAGCAGATGTTTGATAACTGACACACACACAGAGAGAGGCCCCGCTCTCTACAAGCATGGATCTCTGTTTCTCAGCAGCTGTCCTGCTTGAGTTAATTGCCGCTCGTTCGCTTTTTATGCCCAAAAGCTGACCTCAGAAAAATTGGCTGTGGGCACAACACCGGTGACACACAAGCAAAAGCAAGCTGGTGTGAACAGCAACGAACTCTGTGGAAACCAGCTCGGACTTGTTCTTTTCAAACTGAAAGACTCTTAAACAGGTCCCGCACCTGTAAACAAATAACAAGTCATTACAAAGGATTGTGGCGAGGTGTTTTTTGGCACAGCTTTAGTCGGGAATGTTTGAAAAAATGAAGTCGGAAGGGAGCCATTTCATGTCCTGACAATAAGGGAAGTAAATATGGAGTTTATGACATCTCCACAATCATTTAGTCTACTCAGAAAACCAAATGCACTCAGTTGTGAATTGAAATGCCTTGATAATGGTGTGTGCACCCCCCTGCAAAATACACACAGCCCCTCCCTATACACACACACACACCACCCAAAAACACTCCGCCAAGACCTCACAAGTGACATGGACCTGAGCCCGCAGCTCTATTCACTGGCCGACCAGCTGGTGAGTGAGTCAAAGGGGTCTGCACACTCAAGCAGAAAACATTAGCAAACGGCGCGGGGCTGGCTGCTGTGCTGGCCACGGAGGAGGAGACAGGGCGCCCCACACAATGCTGCAGAGATGGGGAGTGGTGTGTGTGTGTGTGTGTGTGTGTGTGTGTGTCCCTGGGTTTGTCTTAACATAATATGTGTTTATCTGCATTCCCATTGGTGTGTGTGCCTCGCACTGTATAAGGTTGATTAGAGTGTGTGTGCAAGCATGCACATGTGTGTGTGTGCCCTCTGACCGAGGGCAGGCAGGATGCATAAACAGACCTTCCTTTCTACATCTCCATCCAGCCATGACCCAGCGGGCAGGCCAGCAGACAGACAGGGCCATAGGAGAGGCAGCAGTTGGTTATTCTGTGTGTGTGTGTGTGTGTGTGGAGGGGTGGCTAACACAATAGCATGGCCCCCCCATCAGTTCCTCTCTCCGCTTTAAATAGCCATTTCGCCGTGCTTCCTTTCAGCAGCATTTCCTAGTAAACACTAATTATCTCAGAAGTGTGACTCTTGAAAAAACACACAAACAATCTTGGCCCCCTCACCCCGAGAGCCGTCCCCTCCGCGAGAACATCAAGAAACGGGGAGAGTCATGAACAATATTCCAGCTACGTTCCCCAGAGTGACTTGCTGCGCTGCCAATAGTGAGATGACAAGATTAGAAATGTAAAATATCTCAAATCAATACTGCCACGAGGTTTTAAGACCACTTGTGACACAGAGTGCGACACATGTGACACATCTTAGCCCCACACAAGATGATTTCAGCAGCGGGACTCACAACAGTTGCTCAACACGTAACTGTCTTCAACTGGCAGCACTTAGAAACCTCAACTACACACACACACACACACACACGCACACACACACACACACACGCACACACACACACACACACACACGCACACACACACACACACACACGCACACACACGCACACACACACACGCACGCACACACGCACACACACCTCGGCCAGGAGGAAACAAAAATCACACAAAAAGGCAACAGATCTGACCCTGAAGAAGCAGTAGGACCGGGAGGAAAAGCAGCGCGCTCTGTGCAAGACGCAGTCAAAACATGGCTTTCTGAGTGCGCCTCCTTTTCTAATGCAAATGTACCAGAGGCCGCCATATTGTTTATTGTAGCTAGGCACAATATGGGACATCTGCCGGTTAGCGTTAGTGTAATTCCCTCCCCATGCTTCATTAACCTCCCCCTTTATGGGCCCAGAGAATGGAGTTGTGGAGCTTGGACGGAGGTGGCGGAGGAGGGTGGGTGAGACCCAAGCGCTGGCCTGGCTGAGGAGCACTGAGGCTGGGGCAGCCCGACCGCTTGATGTCCTTCCAGCTCATTTGATTCCTGGAGGAGGACCTCTTTCATCAATGACCGTGTGGTGGGTCTTGAGTCTGAGTAAGGCTGACTGGGTGGTGGAGGGTGGGGGGCTGAAGTGGACAGGCTGGGCCCGGCTGGGCTGTCTGGTGCTGGGGGCAGACGGGTCTGGAGGAGAAGTTTGCCTGTTCTGTTCAGTTTGGAGTCTTTGGCTCGGGGTGAATGTTTCTGCTTGGTTCAGGGTTTTCAAGCGCGACAGACTCAAATAGTAAACATTTCATCAGATGGGCCCAGGTGTGCTGTGGTCCACACTGCTGGACTCAGGTCCAGTATTTGGTGTCATCTGGTATAGCTGAGGGCAAACTAAGGTGATGGGAAGGGGGGCACTTGAGGAGGGGGGTTACTGTGCAGTGTCCACTGTCCTAGAAGTAACAAGGGATGGTGCCCGTGTCATGTTGTCCCTCTTCCATTGTCCTTTTGTCCCCTCAGGGCTCCAGCTGTATGGATGTTAGGAGAAAGCTCCAGAGGGAAGGTGCCTTCAGGGGTCAGCATGCTTCAAACAGGCCGAATGTCTGATCATTAACAACGGGAAAATCTCCTCCCCCAAAACGTCTTCAACATCAGATCTGGGGACTACATCCAACCATGTCTGCTACAGTCCCAACCAACAATCCAGCAAAACTGTCGACTACACATGGCCACATGTGCAGAGTTAAGAAGTAAGCAGGATTTTTACTTTTATATCAGGATCTTTTTATGTTCTTCACACAACTACCACGCTCCACAGCAGCAGACTTTAGCTGCGTACCGCTGCAAGTCAAAAGTGAATAATTTCAAGTCGTTATTTCTGACTTCCAATGTTAAAGCATCCTGGTGCATCTACTCAGAGAAATGTGGACGACGGCTGCAAACTGGGGTTTGAATGACTTCCTGAGCAACTGCAGCAGCTGATGAGCAGTTAAGGGCCGTTAAAAAAATACAGTTGGTTCCTAATGTGAAACTCAAAGACTTCTGCTGAGCGCAGATCAACTGAAGGAAAGTGAAAATGATGTATTTACTACAAATTTCACAAAACAAATACTATATAAAGTGAAAGTCATTGTTCTCTATGTGTGATGCCGTACTGCTTGATGCCATGTGTTTGTGTCAGTCGGCCTCGTGGATCATTTTCAAGTTTCTGACTTGGAGTTCCAACTCGGATGAACATGCAGTTGAAGCTTTCCCTGTCCGATTGTAATAGAAGGGCCATTTTCACTCCAGCATCTAGTTCGGCTACTATTCATAATGATCAATAAAAAACAGAATCTGAGGTGATGTCTTGAAGAAGAAATGAGACACATTGATAAAGCCAAAGTCAGGAAAATGCCAATCAGTAAATAAAAATGACAAATTAACGTTATTTTGACTCAGCAATTGTTTTTACCAGTTTAAACATTACAGTTCAAAGGAAAATGGATTTTAAAAACATTCCTCACGAGCCATGGCTGCAACTGCAACTAACCATTACTTGTAATATAAAATACTGCATGATATAAAACATAAAACATAATTATAACGCATAAGATATTCAGTCTACGATGATGTAAAACAAAGACAAGCAGCGAAGAGAAATGACTCCAACAGTTGATGACTCAGTTTACAATCCGTATTTTATTGAGTAATAAATCAAGCAACCAAAGTTTCAGCTCTAAAACTGTATAATGGGTGTGAACAGATGTCTAATAGTTGTAATTAACCCAATGAGTAATATCTTACACAGGTAGTTTGAGGTTTTGGTGTAAATGGTTGCTTCAGAGCAGAAATAAAATATTTAGAGGTTAACACCAGAATGAACACAACCGTCTCCACACAGAGGATCTGCAGCACCACACACTCTATCAACCTCAGCTCAATCCCTGGGAAAGCGTCCGGTGTAATCTACCTGACTCATCTACGCTTGCACAGCATCCCACCAACATTACAGCTCAACACAAAACCGTCGCACATTAACTCGGCCCCCGGGGTGAAAACCAACGGCTGCTGTGCGTCCACAACTTCTCTGTTTCAAATATGACACTTAAACTCTCGAGGCCCCTCCGTCCAAAAATAGAGCTAACCTCTCCAATATTGCACATGATACATTACAGACCTTGGGGTGAAACACGATAAAGAGATTTTAAAAAGGTTTGACTGTGGGAAAGACTTCAATAAAAAGAAACAGCTACAGACGAGAGGAGACGAGGACACATCCGTTTCCGACCTTTTGGCAAAATGTAAACAGAGACTCTGGATTGATTTAATGAGATGGAGCAGTGATAGTGGAGGTGAGTTTGGATGTGTTGTACCTTCATTGTTCAAACTACTGAAACGTATGCTAGCATGCATCAAATTGAGTACTCTTAGTTTCTAAACATAAAAGAAGGTTTTAAAGTCGAGTTTCTCACACGATCCATCTGCAGTACCGTGTAAATTTGGAGAGAGAGGGCAGAGTGAAAATAGAGAAGCCAGGGAGCCTTTAATTTGGAGCCCATCTGCCACATGTGCTGCCCTTCAAAAACCCTCCGGTGCTTCTGATGTTGGAGGGAACTGCACTCTGTCCAAGAACACTCCATCACATACAGACACGGCTGTGGTCGGGAGATGTTCGAGCCACAGAAGATTAGCAAAAGGCTTCCTTTATAATTCCAATAAAAACTGGGATATTTCAACTGTGGCTCTTTAATGGTTTAAAATTTGTCACATGAATATTATCCATGTAGTCCTCACTGGTGTTTTACCAATAAAGACTCCAGTTCACAGCAAGCAGCATTTGTCTTCCTCCGTACGTCTAGATTACATGGATGGTTACCTTGATGGTCTCGGGCGGCACTCCAGGGTCAGGGGCCTTCTCCAGGTAGGTGGTCAGGTCCTGATCCACGTGCTCAAAGACCAGAGTGAGTTTAGTTTCTCGGTCAGTCCGGGAGACCGTACACACATCAAACAACCTAGAAAAAGAGGAACAGTGGGAGGGAGATCAATACAATTGATTCAATGGGGTCCAATCTGCTCAACAAGGCTTCTGAGTACAACTGATAAGACTGAGTCTCTTCTATGTTGATATGTCTCCAACTGCTGTGTGATCTATCTATCTATCTATCTATCTATCTGTCTATCTGTCTATCTATCTATCTATCTATGACACAGCAACAGGTACGTCAAACACAGGTGTAACTTATATGAATAATGACTATTGTAACTTAGTGAACCACCTCAATGCAATAGAGCCCTCGTTCCTGTCTTCTGTTTGACCTGACTGGTATGAGTGTATTTCCTACTATGACCAGACAAAATGCCTCAGTGAGAAAAGGGTCGAACAAGCTGCAAAAATAAGACAAACAAAAATCTTCCACAAACCCCAACACCTGTGCTGAACACGTAGGATAATGCTTTAAATCATAGGCTTAGAATCTGAGCGTAATCTTTCAGCTGATGGACATTGTTATGTTACAGAAACATAATGTCCTGATGTCAGGTCCACCTAAAAAACTACTTCCAGTGCAGAGTTTCAAGACCATCAAGGCCCAAACACCAGAGTTTATGGTTGTTTCACTAGGCAACAAACTAGACCAAGAATCCAGATTATGTCGACAGACCTGCCAAAGGCAGGCTTCTGTGAAAAGCTGAAAAAAGCTATCCAGTATGTCCTCTTCAAAGAGCTGGGGACCACAAGCAGCATTCCTCCAGCGGCACTATGACAACTCCTGATGCTCGCTGGGAAGTCGAGTGGACTGTGTAGCTGCTGCAGAGGCAGCGTCAGTCCTCACAGAAACACAGGAGGCCACGGGATCCATGAAGGATCTCCCACAGACGTGTCACGTTGATAGTGAGAGTTAAAAAGTAATAGGATACTGTAATCACATCAGCTGTAAAGGTATGACATCCTTTTAAATCTGCAGGCTGAAACAGAAAGTGATGGCTTTGTTTTCCTCTCTGAAACTCCTTCATTCCTACCCAGCGGGCCGAGATGCAGCCGTGCCAACACCCTCGTCATCAGCAGACTTGGAGAAGCTGGAGTCAGGGAGGGAGTGAGGGCTGATTGGCTGATTCGCTCAAGGTATTACTACTGTGCATGATGTCACAGAATGGACGGCGCCCTGCTCTTGAAGTGCTGGGGTTAAACGCCCCTCACGGCTCGATTGTTGGGCTACAATGGAGGCTCTCAGCAGACACTGAACATATGGAATGAATAATGGGCCTCATTACAAACATCCAGGGTTGCCTGGAGTCACACAGAAGGCCCACAATGCACCCTGCCTGGCCTGAGCTGGTTGAGGATAGTGAGGCTGGTCTGACGGGTCGGCGAGCTGATGGTTTGCACTCTCCAACTGACTTATTGCCACAAATGCTACTGCAAGTTGTTCAAACTCTAAAGTCACACCACTGAATAAAACCCATGTAATAACACGTAGAAGCCTGCTGACGTCTTTGTCTTTACTTTACTGTGGTCCCATTAAGAGAAAAACATTATCCACCATTATTCATCCATACGCTGGGGAATTATTGTTAGAGGCACAATGGCATCGGCTGTGCTTCTGAAACATTCATCTAGAACTTCCCCTCCGATCCCAAAGCACTCAATATTCCATAATAAAACCAGCACCAAGGTCGGACCTTGGCTGCTGCCAACACATGACGCAGTACTGACTGCTGACCTCTGACTGAACAATTCATTCCAAAACTGAAAGAAAACGTCCTGC
The DNA here is from genome assembly GCF_900880675.1 of Sparus aurata. Classification (NCBI taxonomy): domain Eukaryota; kingdom Metazoa; phylum Chordata; class Actinopteri; order Spariformes; family Sparidae; genus Sparus; species Sparus aurata. Next base: position 20,058,980 of record NC_044189.1, read on the forward strand.
GTGTGCAGAACGCTGTGCAAGGACGACTGAGAGCAAACTTGTGCTTTATGTAATGTGTCTGTGTTGCTATTTACAGTGACGCACGTTTGACTTACAGTAACTGAGATGTGAGAGTGAAAGTGAGGCTGAAGAGACTTCGACACACGGGAGCCATGATGGGCACATCCCAACATGCAGTACATGCAGAACGCATCCAACCTGTGACCTGTTTTAAATGGTTTGTATCGTTATTTTAAAAAACAACTATAGTCCGTATCAAAGATCTAATACATTATCGCTCCACAGAGACAAACTGAGCCATCTGTTTGAAGCTGAACCGATTAAATGTACGTTTGTTGTCAACACTTTTTGTGTTGGTTGATTATATTTTAAGCATAAATTAGGCAAAATTGATGAGATAGAGTTGATAAAATGCTGCTTGTTTCCATGAATATATTTCATTAATCAGGTGAAACAAACTGATGCACGCTTCATATAGACCAACAATCACCTGAGAA